>NW_018404023.1:241050-241443 GCF_002113885.1 Mizuhopecten yessoensis
CTAGATATATACTCATCATACAGCTGTGACGACTAGATATATACTCATCATACAGCTGTGACGACTAGATATATACTCATCATACAGCTGTGACAGCTAGATATATACTCATCATACAGCTGTGACAGCTAGATATATATACTNTCGTCTCTATCTTGCCCCTTTTATCTATCGCTACCCTAGCTCTTTCACCTCTCTTTCTTTCCCACTAATGTGTTGTATACTTGTCTTTCCATCTTGTCCCTTCAATTAGCCCCTTCCATCTATCGCTACCCTAGCTCTTTCGCCTCTTTCCCCTGCCTGCCAATGTATTGTTTTCTCGTCTCTGTCTTGTCTCTCCCTTCTATCCCTACTCTCCTATATTAATTACCACTAGTACTGTTCTCTCCCCCC
>NW_018404023.1:241531-310880 GCF_002113885.1 Mizuhopecten yessoensis
CTAGATATATACTCATCATACAGCTGTGACGACTAGATATATACTCATCATACAGCTGTGACGACTAGATATATACTCATCATACAGCTGTGACGACTAGATATATACTCATCATACAGCTGTGACAGCTAGATATATATACTCATCATATACATCTGTGACGACTTGGTACCCTACATCATATACAGCTGTGACGACTTGGTACTCTATATCATATACAGCTGTGACGACTTGGTACTCTACATCATATACATCTGTGACGACTTGGTACCCTACATCATATACAGCTGTGACGACTTGATATATACTCATCATATACAGCTGTGACGACTAGATATATACTCATCATAGAGCTGTGACGACTAGATATATACTCATCATACAGCTGTGACAGCTAGATATATACTCATCATATACATCTGTGACGACTTGGTTCCCTACATCATATACAGCTGTGACGACTAATGGTACCCCACATCATATACAGCTGTGACGACTTGGTACTATACATCATATACAGCTGTGACGACTAATGGTACCCCACATCATATACAGCTGTGACGACTTGGTACCCTACATCATATACAGCTGTGACGACTAATGGTACCCTACATCATATACAGCTGTGACGACTAGATATATACTCATCATACAGCTGTGACAGCTAGATATATACTCATCATATACATCTGTGACGATTTGGTACCCTACATCATATACAGCTGTGACGACTTGATATATACTCATCATATACAGCTGTGACGACTAGATATATACTCGTCATACACCTGTGACGACTAGATATATACTCGTCATACACCTGTGACGACTAGATATATACTCGTCATACACCTGTGACGACTAGATATATACTCATCATATACAGCTGTGACGACTAATGGTACCCTACATCATGTACATCTGTGACGACTTGGTACCCTACATCAAATACAGCTGTGACGACTTGGTACTCTACATCATATACAGCTGTGACGACTAATGGTACCCTACATCATGTACAAACTTGATCTTGTCCTCTAATGGGAGAATATTGGCGTGTATCAATAATGTACTCAATTATTACTATCCATTATAAATCCCACTTCCTAGCCATTAATTATGGGATATGTTTCCATTGATTTCTCATTTCAGCAGTCGATCGTGACAATTAAATTGTCTATGGTTATAATTATATGTTTAGTCCGTCTCGGTCAGAGAAGTCAATAAGAATACAATGTACTAAATAAATCTACTTCAATTACATTAAGTGCCAATTAAACACCAAGTCGTTGTGTTGTTTTTTTACAATAATTTCTATAATAAATACTCCTCCTACAGAATATTATATCAGTTTTTGTTTCCATATGAGATTAACGAAACAAGTTGAGAAGTATTTTTAACAATTGAAAGGATCTGACAAACTGAAATAAAAAGCTTGGCAAAAATTTCATAAATCACACTAAAATGAACTCAATTTCAATATTCTTAAAAATGTAGACGAATATTCAGAGACCATTGTCAGGTCATCAATGTTGCCATTTTTCTTCACATTTTATTTTTAATGCAATGTCAAAATGTGATGATGTCATCTTGATGTTAAACAGTTAACAGACATGTTATAAATAGATTTCAGTTGATTGCAGAGTTATAAATATATAGATCCCAGTGGAAACCTTAATGTTTATAAATAGATTTTGGTGAAAAATCTTCCAGTTTTAACTCCATCAGCATTATTGTTGAAGTCAATATCATATATATTTTATTTACATTTAATTTTTGTTCCTATTTTTTCCACTTGGTCAATATTGTTTCCTCTTTGGTCTATAAAACCATGTGTTGACCTCATCAAAATGCTATAGTTGTCTATTATTATAAGGTAATACACAAAAAGTATAACATGGGTGTAACTACTACATGTCATAGAAGCTATGTGTAATAAATTATAATTCTGTGTATTTAGTTTATTTCGTAGATGCAATTTGTAAGAAATACACGACAACAAAAACAACCTCAACAATCGATTGCTTGAATAATAAAACTATCAATAGAATGGTTCACCCATTAACAAAAACCTGTTTCTACTACTTGTTCCCTGCGTTCTGCATGTAGAACTGACATTTTCAGCAGAACTGTGACATTTTCCATTAGCATGCAAATAAAACTTAAACTGATCAGTCTCTTCTGAATTTAATGTGTAAACAAACATAAAAAAAGCCGAGGATATTTGATACAGGAGGGAGAAATCTTGATTAGAATTCTTCAGTAATCGTCACATTTCCCGATCACAGAATGTTAATGTCAACTGGCCATGTACAGCAGATATCGTGTCAAAAACATGTGTTAATGACAGGCTTTGTGACCTCTGTTTGACCTTGTTATTGGGTAATGGGTGAGGGGATCTGTTTGGGTTATCAGCAGATAAGATTGAAGACAACATAGAAAGGTAACGGTATGTTATCTTTGGGAAACACTTTAAAAATATTATCAACTCATTGTCGTAAGTGGCACCCGGAGTTCTGCGTTATAAAAAACCAACAACTTGGAAACAACTGAGTCATGATGACTTGGATTGCATCAACAGTAAACTTAAAGGAAAGATAACTCCAGAACATGGTTACAAACAATCAAAAATTATATGCACAATATTTACAAATTTGTTATATTATTATTTCAAACATGTTTTGAAAAATTACAGTAAAGGTAAAATGCATTAATTTCCACAGAAAATGTATATCCTTCCAAAGGACCTTACTCCTAGTAATTTATGGCCAAAATTTGGTGGTTTTTTTCACCTAAAAATGAAATTTTACAATCATTTAGACATCCAATATATCTTAAATAATTCACCCATATACATTCCTAATGAGTTGTCTCCCCTGAGGATCTTCTGCATCTAGGCTCTATTATAAGCTTGTACTATTTATATGGCCAAAATCCCTACTCTTAAAAGTATTATGAAATTTTGAATTATTGAGATATTTTATAAAACCTCGATTTTGCTGGCAGACAATGAATCACCCTAATGGATTCTTTGAATCCTTACTGAGTTGTCTCCCCTGAGAAAATGGATCCTTATTGAGTTGGAACTCGAGGGGTTTCAATAAGATTTCAGGGTGCTTGTATTCACACAGAGCAGCTATAGGTGGTTAATTCATTAATTTTATCATTCTTTTAATCTTTTCTTTAAGGAGCCGGTGAAATATCTGCGGTAAGGAGGGTATGACATCCTGGAGTTATCTCCCCTGTGAAATTCTTTCACCTCTACCTTGTAACTGTTTTGCAATATTGTAAATATTTGTACAGTTATCCATTTTGTAAGTAGGAGTGCATGTTCTATGGCCATGCTTTCCACATAATGACAAAATAACCAGTATGACTTATGCAAAGTGCTGCTGAAATCTCCATCAGGGACTTTTTGTGGTCGTGAAGATCATGTTCATGAATACTAAGTAGTCGGCTGGTAAAACACCTCAACCTGGAGGTACAAATCGCCGTCCCCGTAACAAGCCCAAGGGGTGCTAAGACGCTAAATGTCACTCTGACATTACGTACATAAAACAAGTCTGCCATAAAACATCTAGGTAACTCTGATCACCATCATCCGGACGAATCTAATCTTTACGAGCCTGCTGGATTTCAACAGAAGGAAGAGTTAACTATGGTGGCGAGGCTGTGTACAATAAATAGAGGTGTTTTGGGGCTCTATAATGTGAGACTGTCTGGTAGGGGATAAACTCTAACTGTCCATCATAATGGTTTATTGTCCTACGTCTGTCAGACGGCTGGAATCTATATTTGGCGTCCATTTCTGTACGGTCGATCGTGTCATTGTGGATGATGTTTTTACCGGATTATATGCACATACACAGTTAACTTGTACCTGTATGCAGGTTATAATAAAACATAGTCAGCACAATGCTTTTTTTAATTTTCAATTTTTCAGAATTTCCAATACAAAATTCAGCCTCTGATTCAAATACAAAATTTTATTTCAAAATCACATCATTATGTTTTTATGGACACATCATTTTCTTTAAAATCATGGTCAGTTTAAGGAAAATTCATGTGACAACCCCCCAAATCACACACACACACACACACACACACACACACCGCCCTTTTTTTTTTGAGCTTAAGAAGAATAAACTAGTGTCGAGAATGGACGTTTTTCGCAGGTTTTTGCTTATGATACTATGAACATTAAAAGAATATGTCTAACCCCACCCCCACCCCCACTCTCCACGCACATTTTATCTGGGTTAATTATTAGAGTCCGTAGAATTCATTGATTTTCCCAAGTATGTCAGAGTCTGATATATTATATTTAACTGAAGTCTACTGTACATAATGTACGTGTGTGTTACCTTTGTTAGGAGGTGTAAGCCTAAAGTGTCCGTCTGTGTTTTGGACTCTGCTTTCTGGGCTTATGACAGTGCAGGATCCATATAAGGCTAGCACATTTTTTAATATCTGCCTAAACCCATTCGCCCCTAAAGTCACATTTGAACCTTACCAAATCAAAGACTGGGTAAGTCCAGTTCAAAAAAGTAGGGGTGAATGAGTTAAGGACAAGGCTGTGTACTTATTTTATTTTAGAATTTCTCCCAAAAACATGCAGGATGGTCATTATACCTTCAGACATGATTAACCCATGCTTGTATTATTTGCTTAAAAATGGGACGGGCCTAATATAATACTGAGTATGGAATTGTTACAAGTGATATATATGCATTTATATCATCAGATTTATAAACTTATCAACATTAATAAAAAAAAACAACATATCAAATGACAATTGCATCTCCAAAGAAAAACGATGTCATAAATCTTAGAACACTGCACTATGTAATAAAAGTATGATATAAATTTGAAATTCTGTTCTCGGTCAATTGTCCTGTTTTTCGTAAGATGATTCGGCTTTTGACCGTTTTTGTGTACACTTCAACATGACGCAGCAGAAATTCAAAATGGCGTAAGACAAGGTGACATTTTGTACAGGTTTTCCTGTGTCCTATAATTCTTCCATTCAGACTACGGTGACATTCAATTAACCGTAGGGAAGACGTTTATTTCATACTTACGCGCAAATCCTCCTGAACTAATTTCAACACAGCGGGATTCTTTTTGAACTAACACAGAAATGACATGAGGAATCTGAAGAAATGCAATTTGCCCTGCATATCGTTGCATTTTACGACCGAACACTGGTCTATTACTACGCCGTGTTAAGCTCAACAACACCTACATTGGGACTAGAGGGTATATGTTAACTTTTGTCTAGATATGTATTAGTTTGGTGAACCGCATTCTCGAGACATTTCACTTCATTCAACTGTACATGTGCACCCAGAGTGAGGTTGTCATTCCTCGGGAGCTGACAGAACTATCAGTAGCATTGGTATATATTGAATCCGTGTCACTTAGTGTGAATGTTGATATCACAAAAAATTCAATTTTGCAACTTTTCATATTTTTTCCAAAAGATCTTATATGGATCTTGCACTTTTTAATTATATAAGGCCCTTCGAATTCCTTATCCAGAGGTGTCAACCTCGGAAATCTGCAATGCAGAAGATCTCCCTGATTCCACATTTCTAATGATGGAGAAAATGCAGGAAATGCAACTGAAACTGCTTTGCTCAATTTATCTTTCCCTTTTCATGTATCAAAATAACTCCAACAAGCGTTCATTTGATTCAGACACACCTGTTATGATCATTACACACACCCTGTAGTAACTAGGAGATCATTTGATTCAGACACACCTGTTATGATCATTACACACACACTGCAGTAACTAGGAGATCATTTGACCGCAGGATGTAGATTTTGAGTTTGTGTGAGTTTGGACTTGAGAATGAGGGAGTTTCGAGGGAGATTGGTAAATTTTGGTCAAAATGACAGCTACAGTGTATGCTTAATATATCTCAAAACTTCAATGAAGACACAAATATTGAATCATATTTGACTGCTTTACATGTTATTATGGGTCTTTTCACATTTTAAGACTTTATCAAAGTCCCGTCCCCCCCTCCCCCCCCTTTTTTCATTATTTCGGGAAGGGGGTCTGTGGCTTTAGAATGGGGAAATATGTGTCGCTAAAAACCAAATTGGGATTTTTCAAATTATATTTATCAAATTCTGATTCATTTTTTCAAACTATATCTTCTAAAAGAATAAAACATCCTTATTTATGAAAAATAATTTCATTTTAGATGTAGCTTATGCATTGCCATCTGAATACAAGCTGAGGATGACAAAAATGTAGAAAAAGAAAAGATCTTATATTTTTATATTTTATTTTTTTCTTTGAGATAATTTGAGGAAATTTAAAGAAAATGGGGAAATAATAGCAACATATCTATCCATCTACCCAAAATGGCCCCAGAAAAGCCCTGGCACTGTTTATTACATTATTATTAAATATGTTTTTTATTTGAAAGACATTATCTTTCACTTGCTCCACAGTGATTTTCCAGTATTTCCTTACATTTGTGCCTCGTATATCACTAGCAAGAATTACATCACCTGTCTGGCCGGACCCAGAAACACACAAATCGTGTCGTCGACTTGCACCCAACAAGCTCCGAGGCTCCCTCCATAACAAAGCCTCATGCTAATTTCTAAATCATCTCTTTGTGTTATTATGCATCGCCACACAATGTTAAGCGAATCGCACGAGCCGATAATAATCTCAAAAAATATTTTAAGGACATAAAATGTTTCAAAATAAATAAGACAGGTTTACTTTAACACAGATCACTTGTCGGAAATTTACATCAAATTCAATCCTTCGGCTCTTCAAAAATGCGAGCATAATACGCTACAATAACTTTTCACAATCTCCTAAAAGATCAAACGACTTACACAATTAAGGCAATATACAAAAAATGTACATGTACGACAACCAGATGATGGAATACAGTTTTTTAAATATGTAATAATGAGAGAAAGCCCTATCTCTTGCCAGCCGTGTATGAAATGGTGGTATATATAATCTCCGCTCGACCCTGCTCACAGTGTCAGTCTTCCGTGGCATAGACCTACTTACACGAACAAGTATATTACACCATTTATATCTACCACCCATAGAAAAGTTAAATGAGTTTGTTTCTGACACTGAAAAAGCAATCAGTAAAACCAATATTTCATTCTTTTATCCTGAAATTCACTGCGTACTCTACATATATACAAATTGATCAATGAATCTGGTATTGAAAAATTCGTTTTCACATCAAAGTACGAAATATACTATTCATGGAACTAGGTTAAATATTCACTAGTTCAAAATCAAGTCCAAGACGACACAGCTGGTACCGAGCCTATAGGTTTTATCGCACACCCAACGTTGGGTTCTGGAAGGAGGTATTTATATTAGCATGTACTAAAATCATATATATCATTTCAAAAATTAATTTTCACAAGATTTTAATTTTAAAAGTTTATCTGTAGGGAATCTAAGCTTAAAAATACTTTTTCTATTCTTTTACATTACAGTTATGAAGCTTTTCTAAGTTGTATTTATCACTCATGTTGGCTTGGAGGGAGGTGCAAATATCTACATGGTTTCTTAACCCATTCACCCCTGAAGACACATTTGAACTCTTCCAAATCAAAGGTTGGAATAGTTCATGATGAAATTTCAGGGGTGAATGAGTTAAAGTGGGGAGAAACTGGTATACAAGAGAAAACACTCGCGATCCAATACCTTCGTATGCTACTGAGCTACCCAACAACCCTAATAATGATCATTTTACAAATTTTCAAACTAATACAGCTTAAAAAAAATAATCTAAGACAACCTCATTTAAGCTATATACAACTATGTCATCAGTATATGCTATACAACATATGCATGTGTCGCTTGGTTGCTTGCTTGCATTGCATTTCGTAATTAATTGTCATCTGCTTCAGCCAAAGTTTTAGTTACATCAATGCAACCCCACAGTGGTGACCAATTGCAATGCAATTCAAGGAATTATTTGTAATGGGTCCAGAAGATTACTTAAAGGTGGGCAGCAGACAACAAGAAATCAACTCCCATTATTCTGCTACAAAGGACAATTGGATCAAATTGTTTTTCTACCTTTAACTCATTCACCCCTGAAATTTTATAATGAACTTTTCCAACCTTTGAATTGGAAGGGTTCATATGTGTCTTCAGGGATGAACACGTTATAAATGGCCACACCATCTTTTAACCCTTTCACCCCTATGTAACTTTAGTAGACTTTTCCATGCATTGATATGGATGAGTCCATTACGGTCTACAGTGGTGAAAGGGTTAAACTACAGTCATCAGGACATTCCACAAGTATGCTTGTGTTCTTTTGAAACATTGTGATATCTGAACAGTTTTTGGGGCCAAATTCCCATATTGTACATATTGGTATCAAACAAAGAGATTATTCAGATCAATATGATTATGCTAGAACTTTTTGTGCAAATAAATGATTTTCTGATACGGGACACAAGAATTAGAAATGTTCCGTCCGGGAGCTTATTATGAAATCTGTAATCAGGTCGTCTCGCAATAAACCGTGTTTGTAATTGTCACATGCATCCTCACAGATACCAGGATATTTAAAACAAGTTTTATACAGAAGAAAAAGAGACAATTACGTTTTAATGACTGAACTTACTACATGTACAGTCAGTGAATAGCGGATCATGTTCGTGCGAGTCCACCTTACGCCCACATCACAACTCGATACCTCAAGATCAAGATGGCCTCTTTTGACGTATTTCAACAGGAAATGCCCATACCATTTTTCTTTATCCAACAACGAAGAGTCAGATCAAGAAAGTATGAAAAACATTAAGATCAGGAAGGTCAAAACGATAAGGTCAAATGGTAAAATTGGAGAAAAATGCTTGACAGACAAAATGTTGTGTTACATGCATGGTAATTAGCTGATCTCTATACGTTTCTCAATTTAATTATCCTTGCTGAGAATGGAGATTTTGTAAAGTCAGTCATAATGAGGGGGTTTCTAGTATTTACGACAATACTTCCAGAGTCTATGTAACCGACACTCACAGGCCGTGATGAAAAGTCGATAACGTTGGGTTTGTTACCATTTAACCTTGTCCGCTATTTAAACGACCAGTTTTGCAGGCAACCAGCGGTTTAAAATTTGATAATCATAGCAATTATGACTCGAGATAATTCCTGTCACAATTTGTAGTCACATACCATGACTTCTGCGACACAGAAATGTAATGTACACTACTTATAAGGCTGAAGGATCCTGGGAACGCTGAAGACAATTCAGCAGTGTAAATCGGATGGCTGAAATACACTCTATATAATTCAAATAAGTTTTACAATCCAAACGAAATCAAAACGGAAAGTGGACCAAACACTAAGCAAATTAGAGTATATTTGTCGCTCGCCAAATTTTACGATAAAGTTTCACTTGTTATTGTTGTAGAATCCGATTGCACACTTTTTATTTCATTATGTCATTTATACGAGGGGCAGAAATATTCAACCATGTGGTCTCATCTGTGCCGACAGATTATGTAATGTAATGTATTTAGAAATTATATCATCAAAGGCACACCAAAATGAAAGGAAATTTTACACCAATCGCCATTGTGTGTCACACAGCTGTAGTTCATATTTGAAAGTTTGACCAGCACTGAAACCTTGGTGCTATATAATGGTGTTGCTATGGTGCTCAAGTGCTGCACCTCTGTACATTTATGACCTTACTTGATCATTTTACAACAGAATATGGTTAGAACACTAAACTAGATATGTTTATCTGTGTTGTTCGAAGCACATTGTATGTTTTATTGGATTGTGAAAATCATTTTTTTTTTTCCAAAGTGTTGATGACCCCCGCCCCCGTTCCTGTCCCCTAGCAAATGTTACCCTGACAGTTTTGCTGCAGGCAAGTCTGGCCTTCTGGTAAAAAAAAAATAAATGCTGTCCTCAAACCCAGTCAACAAATGTACGCTACATGTATATGTTATAGAGTTCCGTGTTTTAAGGCGTCTCCATCATTCATGCATCACATTGTGTTTCTGTCCCCGTCTTTCCCCTTACAATTCGAGCTTTCCTCAACAAGTTAGACCATCACAATATGTCATAAACCAGGCAAAATATGTATGTAACTTTCGAACCTACAGTTTAGGCTCTAGTGGCCCTAACTGTATCCAACCTAAAGAGCGTCCCCCACACATATAACCGCTTCACCACTGTAAACCATAATAGACTCATCCAGATCAATGCATGGTAGAGTCTGCTGAAGTTATATAGGGGTGAAAGGGTATATAATTTCAGAAAATTAAAATGATGCAGATTCTGTCAAAAGTTCTCAAAACATTTCGCAATAATGGATATTTAAAATGTTCATGTAACGCAATCAATTATGGTGAAGGGACGGGATACTCAGCTGGACGACACAAAAAAACGGACAGGGGGGCACTTGTAAAGTTAAATAAAGTCACTGTATTACATTATGGCAAAAGACAATTTGCTAATACAGAAGTTCGGCAGTGTTAATACATCTGAGGGACACAGGCAAGTGCATCTTGTGCAGGCCTCCTGTAGAGGTAAAATAGAACCCTACATATAATCAGGGTTCAATGAATACAATCTAGACAGGGTTACGTGATAATGTCGCTGAAGACTGTTCGTGATTAAGTACCGTAAGCTTCTGTTAAAGTCGACTCCAGAAATAGGCTAAACACACTGGATGGACGAGAACGTCAATGCACCCTTTATGCACCGTCTTTTGTTAGGGGAGAAAGGTTTCTATTGAGTACATACACATCGTACACATAAAGAAGAAATAACCCAAACAAAACCGATCCGGAGAACTTCAAAGTTTGTGAGTCAGAGAAATTATTCAATATTTACACAAGCTACATGAATAGTATTGATACCAATTCACAATGAAACACCCTCGGATGTCTCCAGTTGCTCAACACAGTCAATGAGTGTTTGACCCTGAAATCCATAACTCGAGCAGTATCAAAGCGAGCTACAATCAATAGTTAATATTACCCGCAATTTATGTTGCTCTAATAATGGAACGTCGATATAGGACGTTGAAGAGTCGAGCGGGACTTCCTCAGTTTACAGGTTAATAATATTTATAAAGGAAATGAAAACTCCGACAAAATATCACTTATATTCTAGCTAAGTCTTCAAAGACTGACTTGAACAGTCGAGCGGGATTTCCTCAGTTGTAACTAGTGTTGTCACAGGTAAAAATAAAAGCAAAGAGAAATCTGAAAAAGTAATGCTTTTTGCATATACAGTCTAGATCAGATCTTCAAATTTATAAAAAAAATGTTTAGCAGGAAACAAGTAGAAAATGTGATCTGACCAAAAATGGCTCAACTTAGACAATTTCAGTCATTTGGCCACATGTCAGAGATTTTTTATCAGGCTGTCAAACTGAAATCATTACTCCACCCTGGGGATCGGTACAACAGTAGTCATTTTACGGTAACCAGCTACTCCGGGTTGTCTTACCGTTTTAATTATGTCCTTGTCACCGAGAAGCTTATGTAAACATGTACCAAGCTAAACCCAGCCACTGATTTATAGTGTTAGGGTGATCATATTGGGTAACTTAGAACTTATACTGCTTCTAAGATGATGTTATATTTATACAATGTAGTGTTCCTTACACAAAGTAAATCTTAATGCTGGTGTATCCTGTAATTTCTACACCAGAAGCAAACCCATGTGTCCCATAAAATGCTCCTACCCACGTGCACTTTTACAAGTAAGTCACATGAAATCTAGTATATGGTAATTGTGCACACCTACTGTTTTGACGGAGTACAGTGATATTTGCATGTTAAAACGCCCTTTATAAAACTTCTGTCATTTATATAGATGCACTCTTTACTTGTCTTAATTGTTTCGTCTGAACTCCCATGGACTTGATTTGATAGCATGATGAACTTTAAGTCGGGACTTGTTTAACCCAGTTTCATTTGCCTGAAGAATCTCTGTCATTTTGTCATAGCATAAAAGTACATGTACATGCAGCTTAATTTCTGAACCTGATTATGGAAAAAAAAAAAAAAGGAAATTATTCAAATTTGCATGTCCCTCCCTTATAATTATATACTATCCGTATCTCTCCCTTAACGATAATATCCATATCTTTTCCAAAATTTATACAATCCATATCATTCCCCATAATTATATACAATTCAAGTCTCTACTCTGACTTCATTGCACCCTTCACAATTCTCCCTAATTATATGATTCATAATTCTGGTATGTTCATATAAATGTTAATGTATATATATACCATACATGTACAGGTCAAATTTCAAAAACTTTGATAGGGCAGAAAATACGAATGAATTAAGTAAGTATTGTAAATAGTCGAACTTAAGGGTATCACTGCAACAGTTTTAATCACTAAGAAGAGTTCCATTTCAAAGCAGTTTTTTGACAATTTGGAGTATTCTCCCTTACATGTCGTTGGTAAAAGCTACAAAGGTATTCATCCTTCATTTTGATACTCTGTACACAATTCCAGTTTCAACCATTGCAACATTTGTAAAGTGTTAAGGATCGGCAGTGGACAGGGACCTAGTTTGACCCCTGGACTTTATTCTTACGCTTTATTTTGTTAAGTTCAATCTTAATTTTTTTAAATATTCAAATTTTAAACAGCTGCAATTTTGTAAAATGCAATGCAAGTGGGGTAGAAAATGTACAATAAGTATTCATAACAAAATGATGGAAATGATTAGATAAGTATTTCAACTTGATGGCACTACCTAAGCTATTCTATGCAATATTATTCTAGTTTGATTCCGAATCAAAAACAACAACTTAGTTTAGAAAATCAGGAAACTCTTCCAAAAAAATCGCAAGGGTTAACAAGTATGATGTGTGTCCCCCCTATTCAAACATAGTCTATCTATGTTCCTATCTACCCCTCTACAACAGTATAAGATCTACCATCAGAAATGTTATCCTTGTAAATCCTTATGAACACAATGGCCCACTATAGCTCCTTCATTCAGCCAAACTGGCGTGCACACTTATCGCAAAACAAACTTTCTACGGGTGTTGACATACTTTTTGGCTTGTGCTCTTGTTACTGTGTAGGCAAATGTGGGCAGTAATTATTTGTAGCTTATATATATAAACTTCGGGGACAAAAGTGTTTTATCTATCAGACAAAAGCCCCGACTTAGTCACATACTTTCCCTGCTTCTTGAATTAACACCATGGTCCGTTACAAGGATCGGCCCAAAACAAAACAATGTGCCTGCGGCTCTAAAGTCGTCCATGTAAAGCTATTTGACCAACGGATTAAGGAATGGGGCGATACATGCACGGTTCCACAGCTTGCATTGGTAGAATCTTAAAACGGTTGTAATTCTTTATGTGTTAAGTGATACGTGAATGAGTTCCACCGAAAATTTTATAAAAATAGAACTTTATATAATAACTGACCTCTGGTACATTATTAAACCAAAAGTTACCTTGGTAAGAACTTGGAGTTAATTGTCATTGCCAGAAATTCTCTTGACTAGAAGTTGCCCCAAGTCAAAGTTTACTATTGCCCTAGAATGTTTGCAATATCATTTGTATGTAAATTGTATATTTTCTATTATACTTCTAATGCAAGGGTGGTTGGGTGGCGCATTTGATAAGACCCCCTTGCCTTTCACCAAGGCGTTGGGGGGACGATTCCCTGATTGGGCATGAAAAAGTATGGGGTCACCTTCCCAACCACGTGGGTTTTCTCCAGGTACTCCAGTTTCCTCCCACATTAATTAAGACCCCCTTTGCACTAACATCCAGGCCAACAAGAGTGATTAATATGAGGTGAAATAACTTTTTTCATAATTGTTGTAAAATAAATAAAGTTTATATCTATATTTAAATGCATGTAGTGTTTTCTATGAGGTTTAAAAAGTCCTATCCTAACCTAACAGTACCCCATCCTAATCCTATCTTAACAGTACCCCATCCTAATCCTATATCCTAACAGTACCCTATCCTAGTCCTATATCCTAACAGTACCCCATCCTAGTCCTTTATCCTAACAGTACCCTATCCTAGTCCTATATCCTAACAGTACCCCATCCTAGTCCTTTATCCTAACAGTACCCCCTCCTAATCCTATATCCTCACACAGTACACTGATCTGTTACCATCATATTGTTCTATCGTGCATTGTTAAACTGTACCAATACAAAGCTCTGTAACCACTTATCCCCAATCATTTATGCAAACAAGTGTGATATTGATATTCAGATATTTCCTGGAGGTGTGGCCATCTTTGTTCCAGGACTAGAGGCCATTCCAGTACCTACACAAATCGTCAGGTGTTTTAATGCATGTATCCTACATGTTGTGTGTTATTCCTCGCGGCCCCACATTCCACACCCACATTCCACACTGGGTTTACTAATAATAAACTCGATGTTTGTACATGTTGTCTCGATCAATACTTGCATGATACCTGTAAAACATTAATGGAATCTGTACGACGCTTCCCTGGATACGTGAGATGGGTTTGGGGATAATTTTTACAGTCTGTGACGTTAGATTTCCATAAGTGTCTTTGAGAATCTAGTGGGAATATGCATATATGCATATTGTCTTAGAAAACTAAAAGCGGACGATTTGGGAAAAATCACCGATAGGGTCAGTTGTCTTTGGGAGATTTGATTGGAGAGTTGGAAAGAAATCTGCTGGAATATCTTAAGACAGATTTGCTCGAATGTCTTTGAAAAATTTGGTACATGGCCAAGAAGATCTTGAGTGAGTTATATTATGAAAGGGAGAGAATATATGGATTTCTGCAGAGTTTGAAATATAATTATTTTGATACATATATTTCATCAGTAACTGTCATCTATTTGAGGTCTTGAAGATCTTTCTTTAATTTGGTACTGCAAAAGTCTTGCCAAACAAAAGAGTCTGCATATATATACAAAAAATATTCTGTAGTGAATAATAGTGTTGACTGGCCAATGGATACAGTAAGAATATTTCAATTATTTCTGAGAAATTGGGTTCCATCCGTTTAGGAAGGCAGAGATTGGAATAAAGCAAAAAGGTTTCATAAACTGAAACTATAACTGTTCAAAGTTTGACCAGCTCAGTGTGCGATTGCCTTATACTTGATGCCATATAAACATTGATAATGCAACATGTCTCGATACGTAAACCTGAAATCCCAATATCTGTACCAATAATATTTTATTGAAAATTTGAGAAAATTGTACTGAACTTTTAACCAAAAAATCGTATTCAAATGTTTGTAAAAGTTTTAAAAAAAATAAAAAAATAAAAAAATGTCACACCCCTGTTTTTACAAGACTTCAGCATTTTTCACACACTGAAACTGAGGTCAATCTTATACCCATCAATGGACAAGTCAGTCACACATGACTTAAAATTATAAACCATGAATATATCAGAAACGTCCGAATGATTTCCAATTCGACTATTTTCCTACTTGAAACACCATGCTGCGGTAGACTGTTATCTTTGTACATACTTGGTAGTCCAATCTTATTTCGTCCCCATACTTTCACTGTTGGCCTGTACAATATGATCTACTGACATTCCAACAGTTTATAGTTTTCCCGTTTATTTCATTTAGTATTATGGGCATCCAACTGTGATAAGATTTGCCATGGTCTCAGTTGGATTTTAATCAGACTGAAATTAAATCTTTTTTCTTGTGTATCTTGTCCATGTGTTACCAACGGCTCTGTGTGACGTTGAAATTAAATTATTGATCAATAACATTTAATCATATAAAATAACTGGTATGTATGAATATCAATATATTTTAGCATTAATGAAAATGTTTATGCAGTCAATGAAATGAAATTAAAATGTTAGCTTTGATTTTTTTTTTTACAGAATTATACGTAAAAGTGTTTATTTCCAAGTAACCCTTACATGACCCTATGATGATTGAAATCAGTGTCCTGTACATTCTGTTCAACTAACTATGTCTCAATTAAACCTAGACTGCCCCGGAGACACCGACACATACACAATGTAAGTAACGAGGAACGATAATGACCGCTGTCCCCGTCTAAAGACCCCCTGCCATTAAAAGACAGATAATGGCCGTGCTGTCATGTCAAAATATGTTTTGCTTGTAAAATATTTATCTGTACTTATCTGAAATTGAGTTCTGGATGTTTCAAGCAATTTAAAGAGAACAACATTGTTCTTAACGTGTAATAATATTTAAAATAATCGATAGATTCGCAGCAGTGACTACAGTCATTGAACTCCCCTTTAAATGTACGGTCAATAATCAACCTTCAATTTTCGTAATCACCATTTTTTTTCAAATTATTGAAATAGTTTCATTTGTTATTACATGTAATTTGTCTGCAAAATTACTGTTTTATTTACAGTAATTTTTCATGTCAGGTAGGTGACAAATATATGTACATATTATCACACATAATTTTTCGTTTATGACATTTCTCTACTAACAAGGCAATTATATAATTATCATACATGTATATTCATCTAGACAATTTAATATATACTACAGTAAAAACATTTTGTATACAAGCGTATAACGAGAGTGGTGCCAGGACCGATCAAAAATACTAAAATGACACCCAGGAATATTTCTCACAGTCAGACTGTCTGTCTTGAAATGAAAATGACAAATTTTGAAGGTGGTCTGACGAACTCTCTTTCTGTAACACCTATGTACCTATATATAAATCCCACAACAGAAGTCAACCACACGAAAAACAAAAACCAGCAAAGTTCATAAAGTCAAACTTGAATCAGGTTTCGCACATCAAAGAACCAAGAGTGACGTTTTTGTCACAAATATTCTTGAAAAAAAATAAGTGCTGACCAATTTCGTATGATAAAAGCCTTTTTTAAACAGGACAATTACGATAATTTAAACGAGTTCAGTTCGTTCAACTTACACCTGCAATATGGACTTACCTGTTTTCATTCCCATCAGATTCAAATGAAAAAAAACACCAGACTGGATAATTTTCTTGCTATGTGCACTAAATTAGTCTGTACTTGAATAACATGGTATATAGCTTGTAAATAGTTCTGTTAGCTTCACCCTATGTTTTTTCTTAAGTTTTTTAAAGGAGGGTGTCTCTTAAAAACAAATTAAACTAGATAATAGCCATGCAACAGCTGTTGAAAAGTTCAGAATAGAAAGTCTGAAAAAAATATTTTTTATAATCCTCCAAAAAATCCATAAAAATGTTTTTGGGATATTTCCCTTTGTCTCACTATGCTTTTTACCTCAGTTTACATTGATTTTGATTTTCCTATCTAAATATACTTGCATACACCTCACCGAGACAACACAACACAAGCATTCTCCCCAATATATATATATATATGATCCAATTACAATTCAAGTGACACAGCACACTGAGTTATTCAATAATGAAATTGTCATTTCATATAATTTCATTTTTTTTTCTAAATAAAATTAGTCGGGCATTTAATTTACCTTCAACTTGTCACCCCTAATGCAAATATAGACTCATCTGTATGAATGGAATCAAGGCGGAATCAGGGATTTGGACATTGATATAGGGTTCACCAGGTAGAAATTGCATAATTGGCGCGGGATTCCTGTTTCAAGACTCATTGATATGATACAAGGCGAGTGACATTGCGGCACATCATATTCCAGAGGAGGAATATTAGAGCCGGAGAATGACACACGGTCACATACACCAACAGTTCAGCTAGGTGACTTCGCATAAAATTAAACAGAAATAGAAATAACAGTAAATCTCCTTGAAGTTTGATATCCTTATAAACTGTATATGCCATAATTACAACATGAGTTGTCTCCTCATTAATTCCGGATGAGCTCTCCCCACAACACAATTGACAAAACGCCATACCTGTGATACAAGGGGAAATGGCAAGATTTGTTGATAAGGTGATCTATTCAGGTTTTCTTTTTTTCAATTCCGAGGAAATGAATCGAATAACACCTGTTTATGCAGATGTTATAATATGAAGTTGCCTTAAGAGTTGGGGGGGGGCCACGGTGGCCAAGTGGTTAAGGTGTCTGTCCATCTATGAACACTAGCCCTACACCAATGATATGGGTCCCAGGTTAGAGGCCTTAACATGTATATATGGGGCAGTCACCAGACACTGGTCTCAGGTCGGTGGATTATCTCCGGGAACTCCGGTTTTCGTTTGCACTTCACCACCAAAATCTGGCCCGTCCTTATAATTAAAAGACCATTGCTGTTTATAGGACGTAAAACCCAAACAAATCAAACCAAATCTTGGAAGCAGTGAGATTGAATGTGTGTGGGGAAGGATGAATACACAACTTGGGGATATTTACCAGAGTAGTATATTCTTGATCAATGACTTAACATGCCAGAGATCACATACTGCACACAATATACTAGGAACAATCTCAACACATTGACAGGCAACTGTACGTAGAGATATAGGACTGACAATCAATCACCTGTCCATATATTGTCCAAATATTACATTCAAACCTAAAACTTTAGTAAGAATTCATTTTATGAAAAGTATGAAATGTGCATACCCCCCGGTAGTATTTATCTACAATTTTAAATCGGAAAAAAAAAATGAAATTTCTGGTAAAATTTTTCTATTTCTGCTTCTAGGTTAAATACTTCTAAAACAGCAGCTTTAAAAAGAATTGTACAACCTCACCTTTCCCTAGAAGTAACCAAATTTCTGCTGTACTCTACGCAGACCCCTCTGTATCTGTTTCCCTCGATCTAGCTTACTGCCCCTCAACAATTGGTACAGAAGTACATAAACAGCTCCCTTAAGCTTATATCATAACAAATAGAAGCTGTCACATCCATGTCTAACTCTTATACAAGAGTAAAAAAGAAGATACAAACATTATTCATTCATAACTCGCCTGTTGCAGAGATGACTATCTTTAATATGCTTCCTGTTAATTATTTCTTTAAAAACAATTTTCATCCTCAAAAGAACAAGGAAATGATGGCGTTAAGGTATTAAAGGCCTATATCATGCTGCATGATCTTGATCTATATGAAATATTAAGTAGAGCTGAGCGACAATGGGTTATCGTGTGAACGTTTTTATCATACAGTCAGAAGTAGAACGCCTTAACTACATGTACACAGGCATCATTTATAATATATGCAGCGTTTTTCAAGGATGAATACATGATTAGTCGACTGTGTCGCCACCTCACACACATGGGGTAACCAGTGAACTTTGTCACGAAGTGGCCATGATCATTCTGTCTCCCCCTATTTGGTGCACATGGCCAAGTCCATACAATCAGAATACATGTTCATCCATGTTGTCATGATCCGATCAAAATGGGATTGGCAAGTCTGAAATGAGTAACGGTCTTTCTTCTAATGATTAATATTTAATAGACCTTGAGCTTGGATGATAGACTTTTAAATGTTTAGATAACAGAGATAGACGTCTGTGCAAGCTGCTATTTTTGTTACATACAATACCAAAGGAGATTGTAGATCACTTTGGAGAACTTTGAACTCCAATAAGTGAGGTTTTTAAACACAGCACAAATATATATATTTTCCCGACTTTTTATTGTTTCAAATAGAACAAAGTCAAATCTCGTAAGAAAAGTTATCACTTTGTCAAATAGAAACTGTGACAGTTTAGTAAGAGAGGGAAATGCTTAATATTAAGGAATGGAGACTCTCCCGCCCGAAGACAATATTTGAATTGAAAATAGGGGAGATTTTGTCTGTCAACGGAAAATATAAGCTCGAGTTCAGATGTCAGTCAAAACTTCTATCGCAGTTAAGATTTTTTGAAGAAGCTTGACATCTGATACCTGCAGTCACAGACTGATACAAAGTTATGCAAGTTTGAACCTCAATTTTTTGTATCACTTTAAATTCAAATTTGACATTTAATTTGTTTTTTTTATATTCCGAACCTGTATTTGATTTGTACATAAAACTGAATAAAAATATCTTAACTACCATATAATTATGATTGATTGCCTGTAACTGTTTCTAAATACTGTTAACACAGAAACACGGCCCCTTGCTATCCCTGTACATAGCAATTTGCCCTAACAATACCTGGTACACAGGCAATATCAGTAAACACCGGACACACACCCAGATTGTGATGACTCCGTTGTGTTGTAAGGTGTGGACAGACTCCACCAAACTACTCCAGTCTACCTAGCTACTCGTTACCTCAGAGACACACATGAATGACAGCAAGTCATGATGATTATGATAATCTTCCTCCGTGTTGAGTATAAAGCCGTCACGATGTTACTCAAATGCTCAGACCGTTGAAGTCACTCAATAACGACAGACACTATATGTATGTATACCTTGTATGTTTTTGTCAAAAGCTCACATCACTGTCCAGAAGACTTTAAATTAAAACAAACTTTATCATGCTTTATACAAATACAGTTTGATACTAGTTATGTCAACATCTATTAATCACTCTTGTTGGGCCAGATAGTGTACGTAGATGCAGGGGGACTTAATGTGGGCAGAAAACGAGCTGCTCAGAAAAACCCAGGCCATGATTTTCATTAAGAACAGGCGACAGCTAGGCCAAAATGACTGGTTCAGTTCCCACATTGGCCTGTTCAAATCACCCTTTTCTTATATCATCTCATATGTAATTTTACAAAAGTTGGCTGCTTAAAAATGTCATTTGGTCTGTTCAAATATATATAAGTTACTAAAAAGCCTGAGCATGCTAGAGGTCGGTAGATGACGACCCCATACCATTTCACTTCCAGCTTTGTAACTGAACCTGGCTGGCTGTCTTGTTCAAAGGAATTAGTTATATAAGTGTGCTATATTGACTGCACCAATCGACCGCGCAAAGTCCAGAAAACTTAACCCTTTTGTGAACACCACTGTTGACCATAATGAACTCATCCATATCAATGCATGGCAGAATCTACTAAAGTTACATAGGGGTGAAAGGGTTAATTAACTCATTGCAGAGTTCACATTTAAGCCATTCCCTGCGCATAAAATTTAACAAGGACCCCAAATTTTTTTTCAATTATTTCATTCAAATTATGCATTAAAGGACCTTGTTTAATTTGAAAACTGGTTCACATGCATTTGCAACACATGCAATGCTTAACAATTCAATGATGTAGCCCTTTGCTTTCAGTCACCACCTTACCTTAGAAAATATTTCACTCCAACTGTGAGCATGTTTTTTTTTTTCGAATGCATTATTCAGGTACATCACTTTTACATTTACGTTTAGTTTACATAAAGCTAATTTTCCACCCCCAGGTACAGTAACTTCAATATTGTAGACTTTAATCACAAATATATTAGCACCTAACTTTAAAATGTCCAAGTCTGCACTTTCTGTCACCCTTGCAGCCGTTCGTCTCCCTTCTACCCCATAATAAAAAAAAATACCAAGTCCTCCTTATTCCAACACACCACGGGCATGACAGCCCACAGTGGCATTTTTTTTATCTACGTTTTATATACACACTACTAGACATGATAATGGGGGTGGCGTTTTTTTATCTCGTTTGTCATACCTGTATCTTACCTACGTACATAACAGGCAGACACAGGGAGCTTCCCACTGATGCTACGACCCTCCATCGTATCGCCATGATAGACTAATTGAATATTTACCATGGAAGATAAAGTACTTAGCCGAAGATAGAATACTTACTCCTGTTGACATTTGAGCTTACACAACACAGATACGATTTCACCTGAAATTCTCGTTAGAGCATCTCTCACCTGGATCAGAGATGGGCTCAGGTGTGCAGATAAGAGGGTAATTGTTTTAACCCCTGTTAGGTATTATTGCCAGTAGGGGATTGGAGCTTTTCCCTATATGGGTAGTTTTGCCACCAATATGTCTATATATAGTCCAATCATACCTGATGTCACCTGTCCAGGTACAGAAAACATCTGTAATACCCAAGTACATATAGCACCATATCTATCATCTGTGCCTCTTGAAAAGTGACAAACACTTATATTTCTACACAATAATATTAGTTAGGTACTTAGAAATATATAAATAGGCAATACATTCTTATATGTCAACATGAAAAATTCAACAAATGTTTCCAACTATCCTTTTCACTTGCCATTGATGATCAATTTAGTTCAGATCAATACATTAGACCAATTTAGCCTAAATTTTCCTATTCTTCACCCTAGCTAATTCTCTTTCAAGGCCATATTGTGTTCTGTTCATAGATCTTATGTATAACCTGTACTGTCCTTCCTACATTCCTGGCTGACTCACTCTATGCCTTAACCCATTCACCCCTAAAGTCACATCTGAACCTTACCAAATCAAAGACTGGGCAAGTCCAGTTTAGATATGTAGGGGTGATTATGAGTTAAGGGCCTATACAGTCCCCAATTCAATCATCCTGAATATAAATCCTGCATCTACATTATTCATAAATCTGATTTCGTCATTTTATAATTCATATTATTTTTAAGTAAAATCTCTCAATCCACTAATACATAACAAACCCCTGGTTCATTATTCTACAGCTAGACAAGAACATTATTTCATTGAAATATATACCAGTTGTTAGTTGCCTACTGTGTTGTGTTACTACTGTTGTAAATATTTGTTGTTGTTGGCCTATATTATAAGCTAATGTGTAATATGAAAACTGTTGTTTATTACATTAATTCATTGTGCTGGTGGTCTATAATGTGTAATGCATACTTGCCAACTCTCCCTATTTAGGAGGGGGACTCTTAATTTTGGACCTTTTAAATTTAGCATTTTCAACCAGTGAATTTGCTAAACTATTCCTATATTCTATGATCTATAGATTTCATCTGAAAGAACAGCTCAAAGGGTCACTTTCAAGGGTTATTTTCTCTCTAAGTGTTACATACACACATTTTATTTATGTTTTAATTTTTAAAATGCAGATTCTCCCCCATGAAAATTTCACAAAAAGTATGGTAGTGTGAACTTGTTTTTGATACATGTAACATAATTTTCGTTTGTTGTTGGTGGCCTATATATCAGCACAGTATACAGTATTAAATGGAGGTGTACAAAACTACCCGATACCTTGTCTGGTGTGCATGCCCATTCACAGGTACGTTTTAGTGTCTAATTCCTACAAATTGAAGGGACATTAAAGTGTGGTGAGTCACTTACTGTAGAGTGATGCTTGGTATACGGGTATATAGCCACCCGGAATACGGATCGTAGACAAACCACAGGGTTAGGTATTATATGTTACAATTTGAAAATTAAAAGAAAAAAAATCTGACTCTCTTCTCAGTTGCTAAAACTTTTTATATCGGGGGAAAACATCCTAGTTTGCGTATAGGGAAAATAATTGAGTGATGAAATACCAGAAAAACATCAGCGATTTCTGTTTAATTTTTTTCAGCAAGTCTTGAGTATCTTTTTCAAAATTTTGACAAACCCTAGCTATTACCAAGAGATTGCTAATGTAGTATAGGTCCTGAAATGTTAGTGAGACCCACAGCATCCAGGGCTACAATATCTCAATATACAATATCAAAATCTCTGCATGTTACTAGAATTACATGCATAAATGAAAATTGCTGATTTCACTATTTCTTTTGTTAATGGAATGGGAATTAAGGTTTAAATTTCTCCAAACAGAGAGCGGAATTAAAAGAAGGTCTAGTAAAATCAATTCATTAGCACAGGCCATTCATGGAAATATGAATGGAAGTGATACTTTTTGTCATAAAATGAAAAGCTATGTCATACCATATTTATCTGTCAATAAGCCCATGCCTGGTAATAAGCCTATACTGGCATTCCTACCTATTGTCGTACAGTAGGAATACAAACAAAAGTAACTTGTCCCTCCTTAACTCATTCACCCCTACATATTCAAAGTAGACTTGTCCAGTCTTTGATTTGGAAAGGTTCAAATGTGACATTAGGGGTGAATGGGTTGACCTGTAATAACCCATTCCCCTTACTTTGATTCAGAGATTATGTGTTGGCCGCCTGCATGGGCTTATTGCAGGATAAATACGGTATCTTAAATAAGAAGGCATTATTAGCATGGATCTATACCAATTGTGAATCGTACAAATCCTAGGGTACATTACATCATTAGAATGTTGTGACAGCCTTTACTTATGTTTGAGATATCGGGTATGTATATATATAAACTTCTGCTTTGGATGAAAGACGTGGAATGTAAACATGGTGTCATTCGTGGAGTATCACATACTTGTCCAACCCCAGTGTGGTGAGGTATAGCCTGGAATACCTGTTATTTAGGCGTGAAGTAGTGGACTACAAACCGTTTACCGCTAAAGTACATATTGTGCATTTACGTCAATTGTGAACGACCGATTATACACATAATTACTACAGAATTACGTACACTTCTCTACGAACAAAGAATGCTGTATTTCAAATTCTCTCCTGTCAAAATCTCGACAGCCATGACTAGATGTAGAAATATACCTCAGACTGTATAGAGAAATCATTCCCTTTGTCTGCCATTTAATAACAGAACAAGAAACCGAGACGATTGAGGACGATTGAGGACGGCCTCCCGAACTCCATCCAACTTACTACGCCACACTTGATAACACTTACAGATATGTTCGCTGTTTTTTCAACTGTTCATAACAATAATTCATCTGTTCGTATGAAGAGGATAATACATGCCATAGTTTTTGTCAGATCACAACCATCTGTCCGCAGATTTATTGGCATATGATGGGTGGTAGAAAAATGTATATTGAAAAATCAATATCGTGTGATGCAGAAACAGAAACAGGTATATTATATTACCTGCGATACATCTCAACATAGTACAAATCAATNAAGCTATACTGTTGGTGTAGGTTTTAAAGAAAAAGAATGCGTCATAAGGGAGGATACAAATGATGATGATGATGATGATATGGAAAGGCAAGGTCAAATACACATTCAACACAAAAACAACATTACTTCATTAGAATCTAATTTGATGTACAAAACTGGCTTCAGATCTTATACAATGTGATAATCTATTTCATATTAAGCACTACCTTCAAAACATTGCTATATTAAAGATAGGGGTGGGTTTTGATTGAAATGAATTCTACTACCAAATTCTACATGAAATATTAAGAATAGTTGTTAAATTGTATTTTCACAGGTTTTGAGGAGGGGAATTGGGGGGTTCTTTGTTATTTGATAAAGATCAAATTTAAATAGTTAGACAAATNCCCCCCCCCCCCTACATATAATACCAGTTCCAATACACATTCAACTTAATAGTGTATGTTTTTCTATTTTCTTAATTACCATTTTATTATGATTGCTACATGAATTTGCATACCAGAGCAAAATAACTGGGGGGGTTTCTTCACATTTTGTATTTGGTCCAATCTAGCAATTCTCAGATTTTCTTTTTTATTCTTTTATTTGCTTGCAGACTTTACAGCACAATTATGTTTTGGGCCTTTTTTTATAAAAAAAACAGTTTATTTTTAAAATAAATATCACACATTACACATCAGTTTACCTTTCACTGATTAGGATATTTAGTTTTTATAAAATCAAAAGTAATGAATGAAATCTAATTAATATCTTATTATTTTATTAGGATTTCTGGATTTCTCTTAACTAAAATAGAAATTAAGATTATTTTTCATCTTGTAATTTATACAAATACGCTGTTCTTTCGTCACTGTTTGTGATAATATAATTATATTACTATGTATTTTCCCAGAAAAGTACTTACTTTTCTAACTTTGCTTAAATCTAAACATAAAAGTTAATTAAATGAAGCAAGCAGACCTTAATGTTTCGGTACAATTGCGAGGTACCAGGTAAGACAAACACCAATAACAACATGTCCCCACTCACCTTAGCTTTGGCCCCTCCGAGGTGCTGCTGAGGTCCCCTTTGAGCCATGGTAAACTCCCTATAGGGCACCTGTTTCCATTACACAAGTTACATCGCGGACCCTAGGGTTTCAGAGATGACAGGTAATTCCCGTGCGACACACGATATAATAGACACAGTAGTTCCGACTTTGCGGTGAGGTAAATTCTACACCGCCATCTTGAGAAACATTTACACGGTAGTAATCCTTTATATGGAAAAAAAACAAAACAATACCGTTATATCCAGGTAAATTGTAACGATCTCACAGGTGTAATACACAGGTAGGTCACCTGCGACATCACATGGTTATCAATATCCCCTGAGGGTATCTCCAGCAGCCGTATCTGCCTCACCTGTACCGTATCCCGTGCTTTATCACACAGTCGCTGGCAGACGCCTAAGTAATCGTCACCTGGCTCGCTACCCTACCCAGGTGAGAAATGGTCAGGGGAAACAACTCTAGCCATTTGTTTAGGTCCTGTCTGAATGTATACTTCTGGTCGAATAAAATTTAACGTTCCAATTTTTCAATATGAACGTCGACCCGCTCCCGACTACCCTCTGACGATCGCAGGGCCAGGACGATGGATATTGATGTGACGATACGAAAATATTTGTAAATAAACGGAACAAAAATATTGGTTAACTAATTGATTGACCGACCTTATATTTTTTAACAAATATTGAAAAATCGGCGGCAATGCTCTGTGAAATTTGAAACTATCGAAAAAATAAGCTGATATATAACATCACAGATAAGAACATGTTATTTTAATCATGTTGAATTTGAAACTCAATTAATTATTTAACAAGTTGGATAATCTTAATTCGTTAACTTGGCTTAATAAATGGGTAATTCATTTGTATTAGTTACAATATGGATGCTCTCACGTGTAATTTCCTTATTTAGATACCGACAAGTGGATTATCATGTAATGGCTCCTGTTTCAAGTCTCGTGAACCGAAAAAATGACTTTACTTATTTTATTTATTTATTCAAATTTTTATTGATTTTTTCGGAATGGAAAAAGTAAACTTTCCGCTGTATGTATGTTCGGAATAAGATTCATCAGTGTACGTGGTATGGATAATAAAGACTAAGATTGTTTTGAACACAAACAGCAATTGAAAACGTATTTGCGAGCTTTCGAAAACGTCTGTTTCCTTTGTCAAGCATTTCAAGTTTTGGTGGCACAGATGATATACACATCATGAAAACGTTGTTGGTTAACGAAAATATTCGCTTATTTCCAAGGACTTTGATGGCTAATCTAGTCTAAATTCGTGGTTATTTTAGATTATATAAATCAGAGACGTATAATACGTCTCTGTATAAATGTAACGAAATACGTTATGTATTGAGGTAAAACATTGATTATAATTATGTAAACAGACATGGTTACTGTATTGAAATAGTAACTTAGTGTCTTCTATATCCAAAAGACAATTCAGAATTACATTCGTCAAAGGAGTTACCGTCCTCGTCGTGAGCCCCACAAAGTAGATAGCTCCAGCCAATGGGTCAACAAGATATAACCAAGAATCCAACCAAGAATTGACCAATCAGAATGGAAGAAATATAGCTTCATCTCGGCGACTTTACTTGCAGCGACAAAATAACATTAAAAGTTTACAGATATTTTTCGCAGCTACATACAATCCTGCCAAGTTTATGAAAGTAAAGGATCTCGTTCAGATTCGACGACAAAATTGTAAAAGTGTTCATCATCTATGAACGTACGTTTACCAAGTCGAAATGTATGTCAAGCAATCCTGTTTGACATGACCCTGTGTTTCCGGTCGCAACAATATTTTCCAATTACTAATTGTCTCTGTCGATATGATAATTGAGTAGTAAAATCAAGAAACAATTTTGTTCAACTAAGAACATCACATATTCATTTATAATCTTAACAGCAGGCCATCTATGCACAGGTTTCTGACCCTTATTATGCAGTAATATGTCAAGATGATTTTGGGTCAACAGCACGTGCATGTCGAGTGGTTCGCTCTCGATATCTTCTCTGCGGGGGATCTGCCAAGGAAGACATTGACGAAAATTGAAGAAATCGAGTAGAAAGGGGGGAGACAATATTGAAGATAGATTTAAAAGTATGCAATTTTTATTGGCGCCGCCCATATACGAAAAGTTTAATAATAAATTTGAAATATTCACTTAAGATTTAACGTCAAAATATGACAGATGATGTCATGTATGACCCCCGCCCCCCGCGCAAAACATCCGTATCATTGAAATAATTGTATACACGGGTAGGTTTCTCACCTAGACTTATCCTAGATTTTTCATTTCGTATATTTTGACTTTAATTACTTATTAAAGTTCAATTGCTTCGTCATCTCATATAAATCACCGAGGGTACAACTCGTTTGTTTTTTATAAATGATAAAACTAGCGCAAAGGTCAATTTTGACAAACATGAGTCTTTCTTATGGCTTGATTTTAATTGAAATAAATTGCTTCATAAGAATATAAATTTATGCAAAAAGAAACAATGAACTTGATACGAAAGCTGATGTTACAGTTTCATGGGTCATATTACGGTCGGCTCGCGCTGCCTTGGGTACCCGGCCTTTCTTGCTATCAGGTGTCATCTTGCAATTTTAACAATAATTTCATTAATGTCATGCTAAGTATTAATAGAATATTTCATAAAACCTATAAAATTTTGATAAAACCCATTAATTAATAAAAATGACATCAAATTTATCAATTTCATAGCAAACAATGATAAATCGGTCTCGAGTCTTTGTAAATCAATGTGCGTAGGTTATCTGATGTGTAAGGGGAAGCAACTCGTACATATCACGTGGGGGCTCCATACGAGAACGCGAACGTAAAATATCATATCTAGGCTTGTTTGCTACCTGGTCAGTCTCAAGTACTATCATTATAAATCGAATTGTAACACTCGAAGGGAAAAAATGAAGTTTTTTAGTAAACAAAGTAGCTGTATCCCGTTATTATCCGAAAAAATGCCTATAAATTTATTCAATATAACCGAAGTAACCATGTGCCGAAATAGCTCAGTTGGGAGAGCGTTAGACTGAAGATCTAAAGGTCCCTGGTTCGATCCCGGGTTTCGGCAGTCAAATATGTTTTTTTGATTTTGCAGAATACGTTTTTCTCACGTAAATCACGTTATATCGGAATATATAATAATTTTCCAATTTTCATTTTTGCATTCATGTTTTAAAATTAAAAAATACAAGATAACATTTTTTTTTTGTACAACATACAAATATTCCATATATATTATGTACCATCAAAGACGGCCCAGGCACACTCAGTCATTTATCAATATAATGTTACCAGATGAGTTGTTATAATATGTTATGACATATGATCACAATGTTGCCAGTGAAAAACTTTAATAGTGAAGATTATAATGCATGTACTATAAGTAATATCTTCACATGTGAAGTTCATGTCAGCTTCAGATGAAGCGAATGCAAAAGTTATAAGTGGTTGTTTTGGTACACCTTTGTTGTCAAGTGTGACGTCATATCAAAAGGGCGTCAAATTTTACTTTTTATGCTATGTTCATTTGATTGTGTTTTACGTCCTGTAACAGCTATGGTCATTTAAGTACGTGTCAGGTTTTGGTGGTGGAGGAAAATTGGAGTACTCAGAGAAATACCTGATGACTGACACACATAGACCTCAAACCAGCGACCCAGTGGTGGAGAGCTAATGATCATAGATGGTCATAGACACCTTATCCACCATGGCCCCTTTTTTTGACGCAGCAATATTTACTTCAGGGTACTTTTTAAAACGTAGCAAAATGGAAAATTTGTCGGATTTCCCATTGAAATATACCATAAATATTTCTCTCGTTTGGCAGCATAAACTGTTTTCCCTCTAAAACCTGACATCACTAGGACCATGTTATTTTAAGAGTTTTGGATTGTAGAGAATCTGCTTAAACACCATTTCTGAATGTAATGAGAACTTGAAAGAATACATATATGAATTCTATATTTTGTTCATGAATACAAAGCATTGGTGCTTATGTTAGTCAATCAACAATACTGCAATAATTTAGTGTTACAACTTAATAATAATGAGAAAAGATGATGTTTCTTTGATAAATTCAATTATTTCATTCATCAACACTCCGTGTCAAAACAATTTACTTGGCAGGCCTGTAGCTACCTGTACGCAGGTATGCAGGTGATGAATCCATTCAATAATGTAGAACAAAATTTATTATTTTATTATAGAATTTCTTACTGAATTTGTGCAAATTACTCCCTGGAAAATGATCCCGAGAGATCACAAAGTTTGTATTTTCATTTTTCTGCCGATGGGATTTGAATGATTGAGGCAGTTTCAAGAGAGATTGGTAAATTTTGGTCCAAATGAGGGAGTCTCCCTCCTAATGAGGTTTGCACCTATGCTAGAGCTTTGCACTCATGAAAATTTCAATACCCTGCCATACTCATGAAATATATATGGTATTCAATTGGAAACAATTCAATGTCCTCTATGTCAAAGGTTATGAATTTTCATTTGAAATAGCATTTAAAAGTCTGTCAAATGCACTCAACTACTGGTACATTCTGAATCAAGGGAAATACCAAGATGACAGACCTAGCTGTCTCAATTACTTTCAGCATTTGAAGAGGAAATTAAATTGACAGTGTCTCGCCTTCACAACTATAAAGGAAGATAATTAGATATGACAGTGTCTTTTAAATCGGACCACATGAGCCAATTTTGTTTTTAGCTCACCTGGCCCAAAGGGCCATGTACATGTGAGCTTATGCCATGATACTGCGGTGTCTGTCGTCCATCCGTCAACTTTTTCTTTGGAACGACTTCATCTAAAGAGAACAAGAGAACCGAGGGACATAATATTTGGCCAGTAGGTACCTGGGATAGAGTGCTATACAGTTTCCTCAATAAAATGACCTTGACCTACTTTCAAGGTATCAGGGGTCAAATATGTTAAAAATTTCAAACAACAATATCCTAAGAACCATTTGGACTAGAGTCATGATATTTGTGTATATTATGAAGACCAGCAGTGCAAATTGGTTTCTTAATTATAGTAATGAGATCAAAGGTCAACTTTAAGTGTTAATCAGGGGTCAAAGGTCAACATGGGTTAAAAGCTTTAACAATCTTCTATTCAAGTCCCATAAGGCCCAGGGTCATGATATTTGGCCAGTAGGTACCTAAGATAGAGTGCAATAGAGTTTCCTCATTAAAATGACCTTCACCTACTTTCAAGGTCACAGGGGTCAAACATGTTAAAAACTTCAAACAACGATATCCAAAGAACCATTTGGACTAGCCTCAGTCATGATACTTGGGTATGTTATGTAGACCAGCAGTGCAAATCTTTTTCTTAATTACAGTAATGAGGTCAAAGGTCAACTTAAAGTGCTATAGTTTCATCATTAAAATGACCTTGACCTAGTTTTAAGGTCACAGGGGTCAAATATGTTAAAACTTCAAACAACAATATCCTAAGAACCATTTGAACTAAAGTCATGGTACTAGGGTATGTTATGAACAAACAGTGCGATTTTTTTTCTTAAATACATTAATGAGGTCAAAGGTCAACTTTAAGTGCTAGTCAGGGGTCAAAGGTCAATATAGGTTTAAAACTTTAAAAATCTTCTGAAGTTCCATAAGGCTCAGGATCATGATATTTGGCCAGTAGGTACCTGGGATGGAGTGCTATGAAGTTTATTCATTAAAATAACCATGACCTACTTTCAAGGTCAAAGGGGTCAAATATGGTTAAAAAACTTCAAACAACAATATCTTAAGAACCATTTGGTCTAGAGTCATGATACTTGGTGTGTTTACTATGTTATTTAGACCAGATGTGTGAATTGTTTTCTTTATTACAGTACTGAGGTCAAAGGTCAACTTTAGTGCAAGCTGGAGTAACGTGGGTTAAAAGCTTTAAAATTAAAATTTCAAACAACAATATCCTAAGAACCGTTTAAGAGATGCTAAAATGTCTGGTGTTCTAGTTACCAAATTTGGTCTGAAGTTACCTATGTCAGTTCCATGTAACAAATGAAACAGGCGAGCGATACAGGCCCTCTGGGCCTTTTGTTTGGTGCATGCAATGAAAAAGGCAAAGTGATTCGATTGGCTCCTACATCTACCATCAGGGGAGATAATAAGATGGCATTGTCTTGACTACATCCAATGTGAGGGGCGATAATTATATGACTGTGTGTCTCCTATAACCGGCATCAGGGGAGATATTTAGATGAATGTGTATCCCCTACATCGAGCATCAAGATCAAGGGAATAATTTGCTTACTGTCTCACTTGTTTTATAGCAGTATCAGTGGAGACATCCAGCTTCAGGGGAGATAATCAGATGACACACTGTGTCTCCTACATCCAAGGATCAGGGGAGATAAGCAGATGACAGTGCATCTCCTACATCCAGGACCAGGGGAGATAATTAGATAATTCTTGACCAAGATCCAGTTAAAAGGGATATAATTAAATGGTATTTTTCTCACCTTCAGATGAGTCTTCCCACAACTAACTGGAAGAGGAGTGGATAATTAGATGACAGCCTTCTGTATATCCAGCAGCAGGATCTGTTGTGGTTCAGTGATTTTGGACATTCGTTCAAGAGTCACTTATTTATTGGTCTGTGACTCACTGATGACACCAGTAAGTGATTAATAATGTCACCAGTCACTAAATAAATTGGATCTGCGACTCACTTACATTGGTTGGTGACTAATTAATGACACAAGTCAGTGACTGTCAAATGACACTTGTTAGTGACTCACTTACAACACCAGTCGACGACTTGCCTATGACACCAGTCGGCGACTCGCCTATATATGACACTAGTCGGCGACTCGACTCGCCTATGACACCAGTCGGCAACCAGACTCGCCTATGACACCAGTCGGAGACTCGCCTATGACACCAGTCGGTGACTCGCCTATGACACCAGCCAGTTGCTCACTGAAGACACCATTCCGTGTTTCACTATCAAACCAGTCAATGACTCATTTCTGTCCCAGGTCAGTGACTCATTTATATTATGTCACCATTCAGTGACTGGCTTTTGATACCAGTTTCTTATACAACATTTAATACATTATATTTTCTCTTAAGAATAAACAAAAACAAATCAAAGTGTGCAATACTGCAATACAATAGCAACTTTAATAAACTCAAGATCTCAGATAACCAATTTAAAATCACAGAAACAATAAGATACAAGTACCTCACAAGACAAAATTAACAAGGTACCACTGAAGTTACTCATGGTCTTAATCTATTTCAAAATTCTTTTCCCATCAATACAAAATTGGCAAGTCAATATTAACTAGTACATATTTTTTGGCATCAGTAGTTTACATTTAACTTAATGATTTTCTTGATAAATTAATATAATACAAATTATGCACAGCATATAATGAATATTTTGACCTACGCTGATAAAATCAATTTTCGTCCAATGTTAATTTTGCCCTTCACATTGATTAATGTTTATATTAAATCGCTTATTATTGTTCGCTGTAATGATAAATTCGACCTCATTGCGGATGGCGAAAAGGGGAAAAATTTAACTGCAACGAAAATGTCCTGGTTTAAAGTATGGGGAATCTGAAATTCTATACTTAGGTATCTGACCTTTCTTGTTAAGGATTTGGCTTTTTGGAAATCGTGCAAATATAATTGTTATAAAAACATTATTTCAGAATTGGAACATATATTGGGAAACTATAAGACCAGTGTCCAGCCTCGTGCAATTCCGCTAACAGATAACGATAACAGTTGTGTTTTTTAGCCAATAAAATGTGTTTTAAATCAATAACAATTCGTCGTTTCATATTAAGTTTATAATGTTATGATACTGCTATATTCATATAGATTAAACAGTATGTTACTGTACATTATAATTATGATATATCTGTGCATATTATTACAGGATTAATTTCTGTGCTTTTTATTTCATATTGAACGAGAAAAACACAATTTTTTGGAGATACATATTAAAAACAAGTATTGCCGTTAGGAAACAGGTTTGCTCTATAAACATTATGATGAAAAAGTAAGAAATAGTAACGAACTTGAACAGTCAAGTACCTGTCGAAGGACCTGAATCAGACGTATGGTATCATATAGCAGGTAATTTTTGCAAGTGTGAATTTCTGCGTTTTTTGTACATAAAATGACTGGTTTTATTTTTGAGATTTTATTTTTTTGCTGATTTTTCTTTCAGAATTTTACAATTTTTCAGGGTCTTCAGAACAGAAAGTTTTGCCCAACCTGTGACCCAGAGCCAGGCCTTAATAAAAGATACAGCTTCTCGCATTTCTGTTAAAATTTCTCAATGTATCCCATCCAAGCAGCTCCGCTCACAATAAATCATTAACCTTCAGTTTGAGATTTTTAAATATTCACGACCATATTGACATCCAGCTGTCAGACACATACACTATATTAAATGAAGTCTAATTTAAATAATGGAGAATTCGGGAAAAATCATGAAATAACTTTTTTTTTGTCATTTTATTTTTTGCGCTCATATATACTAAATCTGCAAACAGTAGTTCCTCACTAAAAAATACCCACTACACAGTAATTGGCAGTTAACACTTGAGGTAATGAACATAGCATTGGCCAAAACCATGCTATAATTTAATGCTGAATGGTAGCAATATCTGACAAAGTCATAGTCCTGTTTCGCCAAAACATCTGACAAAGTAAGTCCTGTTCCGTCAAAGACCTTAACAGCATCTACCATGTTACGTATTAAATCAAGATATTAATAGTTACACAAAACAAAATTATTCATAGGTACACGGTCTAAGTAACATTGTCGCACAGTATATGTACCTGTGGCTTGTGGAAGGTCACAGTTTGTAACAAGGTTTTATCACTATACAGATAAATGTGCACATACATTGTATAACAATGTAAGTTAGAACATCTAGACTCATTATCATACCCTTGTCTTCGGCTTCAAGTTACTAGGTAAGAAGGATCTGACAGAGCCAGAACCAATAATTTCATTTATTCAGGATTTTAACCTCAAACGTGTAATAATAATAATAATAATAATTATAATAATAATTTGCGGTTCTTATATACCGCTTTATCACAACCTAGTTCGTAGGTCGTCACAAAGCGGTTCACAAATTATTATCCCTGGTTATAGGGCCTTTGCAACCAGCCAGTATCATTTCTCAACTCCCTGGGGAGCATACAGCCGGTGCTGCCATTTTGGCACTCACAGCTAGCATTCAACAATTCGAGCACTGCCCAACCACATACTCATTTACAGCTGAGTAGACTGGAACAAGTGGAGTAAAGTATCTTGCTCAAAGATACAACATAGTGTCGTGACTCGAACCCGCAACCCTTCGGTCACAAGCCCAGTGTCCTACCACTAGACTACCGTGCCTCCTACTTGGGCATATGAAACACATGCACATTTAACGGTAGATGAGTTTTCGTTTCGATAGAACACATGTAGAGTATACATTATTAAATTATCAGAAAGTTTTAAAAATGAAAATACTGATGCATAATATTAATTTGGTATGATTGCAGGATAGAGTTTTGATGGAACGCTTAGGAAACTGCATAAGCAGGCGGGACATGATTATCTAAAAAGCAAGTCCCAATTTACTTGATGAATATTTTTCAGTTGAACATTCCATGCTATTCCATTTCTTTAATTCATTCACCCCTGAAGAAACATTTGAACTCTTCCAATTCAAAGGTTGGAATAGTTTATTATGAAATTTCAGGGGTGAATAAGGTCAATTTGACAAAGACTGAACCATCATTATTGTTTTTTGCCTTTTAAGAGTTGGATCTCTGTTTTGTTTGCCTAAATAAGTACAAGAAAGCGCAGGAGGAACTGTTCACACACAAACATCATAATCATATTTCGGACACGCTACACAAGGAGTCTGTACAATATATAAATATTCACCCCTAAACTTGCTGTCCATCTTCTCGGCTGTAATACTCAATAATCACAGACGCTTGAACCACGACCCGACTCCCAGACATAACACCTGTAGTTGGGCATCACTAATACAGTCACCAATGAGCTATTTAACCAGATATCCTACCATATTAATTTTAGTTGGGGGTGGGGAAAAATTCCAAAACTGGCCAACTGTCCAAGTTGTCAAACGGACCAGTGCTTTTAACTTTTTAGAACCACTAGTCCAGCTGGAGATAACACTTGTTTCATTGACTATCGGGCTACCCTTATTGTCTAGCCCTGAATGAAGGAGTTGGATCAGTGATGCCCAATCCTACATGGTCCAGTCCAGACCATATCAATGGTCTTGGATTAGTCCATCATACTCAAAGGTCTCCAATTAATCTATCATACAATGCAAGCTCACAGCCCATCAGCAGTCCACTGTGAAAACACAGAGATTGAAAAGGTGAAAGAAATTCAACCTTCCTCAACCCCTGAAGCTCTACATGAACTGACCCAAATGGATACAATTATAGAATTGTCCCCATTGATATGGAAGAGTCTATGACGTGTGTATAGGGAGACAGGCCTCGGTTCTACAGAAAATCCGTACATCTATCATCATACTGTCCACACGTACATTATCACAATGATCTAACAGGGCATTTCATACACAATAAATAATTATTTCCGCCGCATTCGATCTTTGCGATCCAGTTTTTCCTCCACCTCCTCGTCGCTATGGTAACTATGGTGTACATCAGCGTAGCCCCTGGTGGCCTGCATGAGGCCTTCGTCTGGGCGGGACTCGCGGTTTTCATACAGTAACACATTCAGAGTCTCTTCAAATATCCTGGCTTCAGGAAACTCTACCTGCAATCAGAAAGAGGAGTATTACTATATAGTCATCTACACTTACATTACAATTGGTAGATACATGTATGATTTCATCAAACCTATAATTTGGTACCATTAGAGGGAAAATTAATCATGATGACCCTAAGTTACATTGTACTGACATACATTTAACATGTTGTATTATCCTATTTGTCCAGCAATAAGCCCATGCCCGGTAATAAGCCCACCCATTCCAATTGTATTTTAGTAGGAAATCAATGCCAACAAATGTTATATATTTCACTGCCCTGTATTTAACTCATTTATACCCAAAGACACATTTGAACTCCTCCAATTCAAAGGTTGGAATAGTTCATTATGAAATTTCAGGGGTGAACGAGTTAATATAATAAGCCCATCCAACTACCTCGAGTCTGAGATTATGTTTATAGCTAATTTGTTTGTCACCATAAAGTCATTTAATACTGTGTGGCAAGGAATGATATCATAAACAAGTTACATGTATATATAACGTGCCTATTTCAAACTAATATCTTTTAGTCCTCTGGGATGTGTTACAAACACGTTTTACTCTTTATAGCCTAAAGCACATCTGTAGATTGAATGTTTGAGTAATGTTTTCATCTGTCTTTATTATAAGTTAAACAATGTTTTGGGGTGTCAAAAATACATGTACTCGTACTAAAAGGACTATCAAGCACGTCAAATTAGTCAACATATATATATATCTATATATTCTCCATATAAGTAAAATCTAGGTTATAGAAGAAAAATAGAAAAGGAAGTAAAATGTATGCTGCATTTGTTTTAATATTACAGAAAAACTTATATCACCCACATACCTGACCAGGTTATCTTTTACAAATGAGTTTAGAAAAGCTGTGAAACATACATAGCCATGCCATACTGTATATATATATGTGTTGTTCCGATAATCGATTATAATCGAAAATCAATCGATTGTACAACCAATTCGAATTAATCGATTGATAAATTTCAAAATTAATTCATTGGTTTAAATGTTGCATGATGTTTTCTGTTGATATCTGTCAGATTTTCTCTTACTCAAATTCTAGTAGTAGGTTAAAACCAAAAGTGTAAAAGTATAAAAGACTGTCAAATGGATATACCAAGTCAGCCTTTGATTTTACATGGCAGACTTATGCTGCAAATCCCAACGCGAAGTGGTATACCATCATAATAACACCTATATTTCAAATATATTTACCAGAATTTGGATAAAAGTCTTCCGATTATCGATTAGGATTTCCGCTTCCGATTCCCAACACTAGTATATATATACATACCTTTGTGTGTTTCTTGTCCGTGCCGTAGACAATGGATGTACAGCAGACCTCGGCTATCTTGGATCCGTGGCCGTAAAAAGACCAGCAGCAAATCTCATTACTCCCTATCACATCTTTCACAAATAACACTCGACGGTTGAAGCGTAAAGACAGTTTATCAAACAGTTCCAGATTCTTCAATAAATTATCGTCGGAGTTGCTGAAAACAATAAGTACATTGAATCCATTGAAGTAATGCATGATTCTTGTTTTTGTCATGAAATTCATGCATTTTTTTTTGCTGAAATCTTACATTCTCTAAAATTTTCTTTTCACTTTTTCAGCATCAAAAATATGAGCTAACAGACAAACCTTGAAAAAAAATCTACAAGTCCATCTTCTTAAATATTGAATATTTGTACTAGCCATGAGTAAGATTTGATAGTTTCTAGGCATCAGTATGTAAAATTAAACAAACCTTTAAACAAATTCAAGTTATTATGGAACAAATGCTGATCAACATAATTTAATGTGAAAAAGTATTTAACTCATTTGACCCTGAAGACATATTTGAACTCTTCCAGTTCAAGGGTTGGAATAGTTCATTATGAAATTTCAGGGGTGAATGATTATGAAAATCCAACTTACCTTGTGTATGAATACTTGTTATTATGTCTGTTACAAATTAGCTTCACAACAGGCTGCAAAGATCAAGACAATTATTAAATTAAGCAATTTATCTGAAGCAGCATAATATATGTTCCCTATATATATATATATAACTTCTAGTTATGATTCAAAATATGACTGGCCCAAAAGATGTAGACATTCATGACAGTGTTGTTATNACCAACTTTCAGTTCAATCGGCCCAGCAGAACTTGACTTTAAGTTTGAAATGTAAAATGTTAACGGACGACGGACGACGACGGACGAAAACGGATAGCAATAGGTCACTTGAGCTAAAGCTCAGGTGACCTAAAAAGCCAGTTTGGTGAATACAAGTGCTTGTGCAATAACAAGGGAGCTATGCTCAGGACAAAATTGAAAATTAAAAATGAACAAAGGGACATAACTCTGTATATAGTAGGGCACATGATCTGATTTCAAAGATCTGAGGTTCTTTCATATACAATTTGACAATGGTTGGTGATGGAGTTATACATGAATGTATGTGTAATCTCCAAACAATGTGAAACTTTAACTATAGCCCTTCAGTAATACAAAAGAGGGGCTACATCAGTTAATGAATTAATTAAAGTTTTGATCCAGATTAATTAAAATAGTTGGTCTTTGACTCTAGACAATGACTTGAACTTTGGTTTGAATCTGACAGTGGTAGATAATTAGATGTTGCATATACATGTATATATAACGCTGAGAACAATGATAATACATCTATAAAGTTTCATAAAATAGAATTTTTCATTCAGAGGATATATGCAGGGTGCAAACATTAGGCTTACATTGTATACCTTAGCTTTGCTGAGATGGGGAATGCAACCATGGTGTAGTGGCCTAGAGGCTGAGGGATAAAAACAAGGGAACGGGTGTGACCTCAGAATATGTACTTTGCTTTTGTGCTGGTGACGGGAACTGTGGTGTAGGGAAGGAGTTTTCCTCATTACTATATCTTTGTGGAGGGGCTGAGTGAAACTGTTTTGTAATCGAGGGGGTCAGAGGGATGGATGCCTTGAAAACTGTATTGTTGTAGTCTAAGCGGTGAGTGAAACTGAGATGTAAGAGAGAAGGTCAGTTTGAAGTGATGACCACAATACTGAACTTTTGTGGAGGTGGTGGGTTGAACTGAGGACTGGTGCAGGGAGAGCTTAACCTGAGGGAAGGAGAGGAGTAGGCTCAATACTGATCTTTAGTGAAACAGCGAGAGTGGTATCCTCAATACTGTACCTTAGTTGAGGTTGTTGGGAAACTTCGGTATAAGGGAGTTTTGATAGGGCTAGAGGAAGGGATATCCTCAATACTGAACACCGCTGGAGATTATTAGTAGAACTGTGTAGTAGGGGAGCCCGGAGGGGAGCCAGAAGGAGAGGTATCATCAGTGCTGTAGGTCTTTTTGAGATAGTGATATTGGGAACTGCACATGTGTTGTTTAGGTGAATGGAAACTAGGAAATGATGATCTCAAAATACTGTCGATACTTTTTTGGATGTGTGATAATTATAAGAACTGTGGAATAAGTGTAGGGGTACCAGAAGGAAAGGTGTCCTCAATACTGTACCTTAGTGGAGGTGGTGAGCAGTAGCTGCTCCTCCTTGTGTGAGGTGATGAGTGGGACCTTACACACAAGCTCCACAGTGTGATCCATGTTCTTTACTGCAGCCTCTACTAGCACCACCAGGTCTTGAACCAGGTAATACTTGGCCTCTGCCAGGAGCTCCATTAGCTCTCGTCGTGTCTCCGGCAGAGGAATGGTACCATCCCGCAGAAAATTCAGCACCTGTCCAAAGTATTTACCGCTGCGATCTATAAGTATCCATCCTGCAATGAAAAAAATATATATATAACTACACTATCAACAAAAGTACTTATTTTTGCAATCTTGCTGCATAATGCTATATGATATGAGATAGTTTGCAGACACACAGCTGACTATACTGTAGGTTAAAAGTGACCATGTATAGCTGCAGGGTTCAAATTGGGATAGGTTGTCATCTAAAACCAATGAGCCATCACAATTTTGAAGTCTGCAATATGATCAATTTGTTTATGTACAGATATCTAGCGAAAGATATCTGTACTGCCATTTTACAGATATTAATAGATATTTTAAAGATATTTATGTACAGATATGTGGCAGGACCGGACTGGGTTGGTCATCTTGATCTGCAACCAGGTTCCTTAAAGTTGTAGATCGAGCATCTGTCGAGTTCAGAGGATCTCAGGTTTAATCCAATCTGGCTGTGCATTTTTTTTTACCTGTTACACATGCATAGGCGGCCTATATCAACTCAACCAAAAGGTACTCAGTCTGAAGGAGAACTTAATCCCAATGAATTTTCAAAACATAGAAAATAATTCTATACCAGGAAAGTATATTTATTGGGCGAGTGGTGTTCAATGGGTTTTGCATAAATGGCTACCTTCTGAATCTGTGAGGACTTCCATCCTGCCACTGAACATGGCTCTGAGCATGGTGTCCTGCTTGGTAAGGGTTCCAATGGTGGTGTAGTGGAGGGTACCCCCTACGTTTAGCTTCACATACTTGGAGGAGTTTCCCTTGATCACAGTCTTCGTCTCCCCAGACATCATTGAGTCGGAGGGAGGGGGTTGAGATCAACCCAGAGGATGAAATGAAGACCGGAGGAACTGTATCCCAGACGATGTTTCTTACCGTTTATACCAAGTCAAAAACACTATTACTCATGCTGGCTTCATCTGAAGTGTCTACCAAGACGTCGAATTACATTTGTGACGAACATTAGTTGATAATTCTATTTATACCCGCGTCTAAATATAGAACTTTGCTTTAAAGTACGAGAAAAATTATGACGTAAACACCCACCCATTTAATGCAAAGCTAGAAAAAGTACGAATCTCACATATAATTTTGATGAAAAATGTAAAACTCTAATGCTTCTCTATGCGGTCTAATTTGGAAATTGTTATGTTTGTTTTGAATTTGATATGATATCTATTTATTCGTGTGTTTTACCAATATTTATATTTGAAATTGTTTACGAAACTGTGCAACGGCAACAACTACGCTTAGTCTCATGAGCGTTTGTAGGGAATTACCCTGTCACATTGAGCGTCATTGCTACGCAGACTCCCTTGACATTCCATTTGTTGTAAAATGGCAGACGAAGCATTAGCTCGGGCGGGACTTCACTTTGATGAGCTGAATAAAATACGAGTTCTTGAACCTGAAACTCAACAGCAAACGTTAGAGTTAAAAGAAGAATGTAAAGATTTTGTTGATAGTAAGTAGCAGTGCACACATTCTTATACAGAGAAGAAAATCTAATTCAACGTCAGCTCCGTTTCAATTTCAGTACATTTATATTTGTCATTCTGTCAGTTACTAGTGTAGGCCTAGTATCTGTCTAGCAATACATCTATTAGACCGTGCCATCTATAAACCTATCGGATATATGATGATGTTTTTATGTTATTTAATGATGTCTTTTTGACAGATGTGAAATAATATGAAGTTTTTGTATGGTTTACATGGAATTCCTTCTTTAATATATATATACCAATTGACAGTGACAGTAGGACTAATGTCCTGTAGTTAAGAAGTAGCAACATTTCATCATGAGTCTAGGTGATGCGTTGGTCTTACGCTTTTGACTATATGTTGTTCATTGATACACGACTAACAGTTTGTCGCAAACGAATATGTCCTGTGTATCTGTCCGGTGACACGCTGGCTCTCTCTGTGTTTCTATGGTTTCCTTCATCTGTTGAAAAGCAGGCTTAAGGATTTGTGTGTGGAGGGGAGGGGGGGTCAGGAAGGTCTGTGTTATCACTTCAATATTGTGGGTTCTCCTTGGAGGAGGGTCCTCCAGTATTTGCATTTTAGTGTACATGTGGTGTTTTTTTTTATTTGTTCGAGATATGAAACATATGAATTTAATAAAGTTTGATAGCTGTTTAAGCAATACAATTTAAGCTCATCAGCTTGTTGACTTCTTTGAAGGTGCCAGGTACCGTCTGGCAGATTTCTCCATTTATCTTCAGTCTTTAAATTGTGGTTATACATATTTATATATATATATAAATTACTTCATTCATTAATTTTGATGATATAAGTGTTTTATTGGAACAACTCACCAGGTTTGTTATACGAGCGCATCAAAAGCTGCTCATGTTTGGAGCCAAATCTAGAACTCTAGGCTTGTATTTACATGTATATATTTAAAATATTCGGCCTCTCATCATGAAATCTGATTGGCTTTGAAATGTACTTGTATTCACCCCTCATTTACTGAAATACAACAAGTATTTATCCAGTAACATCTCCAAGTCAAAATTTAATTTAAATCAATCCGATTAAAGTGAAGTACAGATGTTAATTTATCACATAAGGTATTTATTAATTATCCCTTTGCAACGAAAGTTCGAGGGGATATAGGATTCCACCTGTACGTATGATACACTCTTTGTCATTCCTCAACAGAATTTTATGAAACTTCATACAAGTGTGTAGTATGACAATACCTGAACAAGTTTGCGTTTCGGGTTTCTTCGTTGAAGGTCAAGGTCACTGTAACTATTTTTAGAAAAACTTCGTTCATCGTTCCACCGACTTCATTCCACAACAAAATTTCATGAAACATCATACAAGTGTTTGGTAACACAATATCGTCTTGAACAAGTTGCATTTCAGGTTACTGCATTAAAGGTCAAGGCCAATTTGACTATTTTTAGACAAACTTTGTCATCGCTCTATCGACTTAATCTGTATCGAATTCATTCCTCAACAGAATTTCATGAAACTTCATACAAGTGTGTAGTATGACAATACCTTTAACAAGTTCGTGTTTTTGGTTTCTACGTTGAAAGTCAAGGTCACTGTAACTATTTTTAGAAAAACTTGGTCATCACTCTTTTGACTTCATTCCTCAATGAAATTTCATGAAACTTAATGGATAAAGACTGGATATTACATACATGTAATCAAGAATTTGTTTTGTTTTCCAGAAATTGGCGATTTTCAGAAGATTGTTGGGACCTTTATCGAGGTTGTAGATAATGTTTCAAAGGAGGTGGAAAAAGAAAAAATGAAGGTAATAAATATATTTTCTTTTTAAAGTTGGATGATGACGTCTAATAAGAATAAGAATAGTATTGAATTTCTAAAACAAAAAGATCATACAAGTTACTTTCTATTAGTCAAATCTGATTATTTTGTGTCAAAAAAAAATACAGGTTTACATTTTCATTTATAGAGAACTAGCTAGCCTGTAGGTTGATTTAAAAAGTTTACTATCCAGCTGTCAGACCCATATTTAAGAGGTAAATATTAACTAAATATTGAATTTTTCACTATTCCCAACATCACATCTACTCACCTTGGGAGTTGGGCAACTTCAATTACAGACTGTACGCGGGACATCATTGTATATTTTTTGTGTGTATATATGTTATACAGGAATCTTATTACTGTATTGTTTTTCTCACCAGGCCATTGGTTCCAGGAATTTATTAAAATCAATAGCGAAACAAAGAGAATCTCAACAGCAACAACTGCAAGCATTGACGTCAGAAAAGAAAATGCAACTGGAAAGGTAATTAAGATAGTTGATATTTAAGCAGCTAAAATGTGATAATGTTCCAATTTTGAATAAAGTTGTCCTGCTTGAGTTTATTATTCACCCCACATGTGTTGCAATAAATAATTTTGTTGTCAAGATTTGTTTGACAGGAGTTATCTCCCATTTGTTGGTTGGACAGTAAATTTTGTATATGTTATACTTTTATGTTACTTTTTATTCTCTATACTCTTCTACAGTGAAAATTTTCGAAATTCCAGATGTTTGCCTTAGAAAAATGTTGACTGGCAGAGAGCGGAATGTTGACTGCTTACGTCTCAGCTCATTATACTTTTTGGTACTTCCCGGCCATTTCTCGGCAACTTCTGCCGTTAAGCAATTACCAATAGTGGCCTCTCTATAGGAAGTATTGCTCACGCCTGCTTCCGGCCGTCTGCAATGTTTACGTATGTCAGCTGCCTTATGTACAATCATGGACAGATTTGCGGAATACACTGCGTCAGAAATTGATGAAATTCTTAATAACAGAGACAGTACAAACACCAAGAATGTGATCAGAGTTGCAGAGAAATTAATAACAGAGTATATTGAAGCGAAGTAGAACGCATAAGCACGGTTTTTTTTTCAAGATAAATATATATACTTAATGAATGGTTTGTTTTTCGTAGAAATCAATGATAGAAGGTGTAACAAAACATTTGTTGACTGGGTTCGAGGACAACATGTGTTATGTTGAACCCTCGGACCAAACTGTTGCCTACGGCCTTCGGCAACAGTTTGGTCCTCTGGTTCAACATAACACATGTTGTCCTCAAACCCAGTCAACAAATGTAGAATGTTGACATTACTTGTCAATTGTTACTGAAGGATAAGTTTCTGATTTAAAATTGTGAAAACTGTTGGTATAAACTTTACAATTCTGAGCCTATATGTCAGAGTGAAACCAGGGACAAGGTCTTTTGGATATCATTTTGCCGACGTCTGTCAAATGTATCTCGCCGTGTTGACCTCTAACACTGTTGGAGTAGGTACAGGCTTGCTTACTGGAGCTGGATCTGGAGTTGTAAAACTTGTTTTCAAATTTAATTTCAACAATTGTGTATCGCTCTACATCATACTGTAAATGAAAAAAAAAGCTGAAATAAGTTTATTTTAAGCTACAGGCTTAAATATTATTACTTCTTGTGTAGGTTTCATGGTTTGTTAAAAGAAATTAAGATTTTAACTTGTATGACTCATACATTAACCATTTATGTGGGTCAAGGTGTTTCTTTTTTTACAAAATTTGATAGTTCTTCTGCTTTCACTGCAGCAGGCTATGTAGAAAGGATCATGGTCATTTTATTGGAAACTTAATATATTTGATTACCATTCAACCAATAAAGCTACAAGCAAATCATCATGACCCTAGCTGGCAAGGCCTTTTAGTTATTAAAGAAAATGCTGTTCAAGAAAAGCTCATGATAGACTAATAGACAACATTGTATAAAATTGAAATGCTGTTCAAGAAAAGCTCATGATAGACTAATAGACAACATTGTATAAAATTGTAGGCACTTTCGGGTTCTAGATGATTTTTAAACGAAACCTATTGTATAGTTGTTTAATTCAGCGGGTGTAAAATTTCTCGATTTTGTTTTCCGAACTTATTTGCGGGGGTTTATTCACAATTTCTCATACTTGCCAACTTTTTGAAATTTCAATGGGGGTGATTCTGCATTCTCAAAATTAAAACCTAAATAAAACGTGTATATACCTCCTAGAGAGAAAATAACCCATTAATAGACATATTTTTAATTGTTCTTTCAGATGAAATGATTAGATCTTAGAATATAGGCATAGTTTAGCAAATTCACTGGTTGAAAATGCTAAATTTAAGGGTCCAAAATCGGTAGTATCCCTCCTAAATAGGGAGGGTTGGCAAGTATGATTTCTGTAAGTCTATTTCCAAGCACCTCCAAAAAGTTCCGATTGGTAATTAAATTCAATTATATAGGCCTGTCGTAGACTTACAAGTCTCACCTCAACAAACAATACTTATGTGTGAAACATGGATGTTCGACATCTGGTCACGATCTAAACATTAACGAGGTACAAAATTTCGCGAATTTTGATGCTTTTGCGAAATTAGCGAAATTAAAACCCTCATGAATATTAGCAACTATACAGTAAGTCTTGATTATTGTTTTATTTTTTCAGGTTGCGGATTCAGTATGAAGCCCTTTTGAAGGAAGAGAGAGAACAAAAGGAATTCATCGAACAATTTACCTTACAGAAATAACCCTCACTGTTATCGTCCTGTCGCCGTCCCCTGTGAATAAACTGCCTCTAAATTATCATGTACATTGATTTCATTTTGTATAAAAAAAAATCTACACATATTTTGTAAATAAAACAAATTGATATCATACTGCAAATGGTTTATTATTTGTGAGAAACTATTTTAGAGCATAATGTAACAAATGATGAAGAGAACAGACGTTTTAACCCTTTTACCACTGTAGACCAAAATGGACTCATCCAGATCAATGCATGGTAGAGTCTACTAAAGTTACATAGGGGTGAAAGGGTTAAGAATATTTGATTACAAACCTTATTCCATATTTTCGTATTGCAGAGGTATCTGCTCTTGTGAGCAGGTATTGATCGTTACGTCATTTGTTTTTGAGAGTAATGTCATACATTTTTGAGAAAATGACGTAATTTTTGCACACAAACTAATGACGTAACAATCAATACCTGTTCACAAGAGCAGATAACTCTGCAATACTAAAAGACGGAATATGCAGTGTATGATAGGAAATCAGAATCCTGTTTTAATTAGATTCAGGTGGTAAAATATTATTAACCTCATGTCAAGAAGAATTTATCAAACTCTATTTATGGTAACTGTGACTTTTACCTTTGCAATAGACCCCGATATGTGAACTTGTTTGAGGTACAAAGACATATTTTCTATTTATAGATTAGTGACCTTGACATTTTGGAGCCTTGAAAAGGGACTTATCAATCTGATTAAAACCAGATCTTTTTTATTATTGACTTTGATGGAACATAGAGTACTGGATTGGAATAAAGATATGGTTTTGAACAGATTGGTATTTTAGTAAGGAAAACTTGTGTGAAGGTACATCCAAATCTGATTGAAAATGACAATGTCTGAGTGATGACAAACCATTCCTATATATAGTAACAGTTTGCCTGCTAAACTGACCGTAATCGCTCGTTTATGGACCATAAACAAGTGACTGATCAGAATTTTGGAGCCTGCATGTATATATGGTCAGTCTTAGAAGACTAAGTAAATGACCTCAATTTCTGTACTAGGACAATAAATCATGAATCTGTCGTAGGTATTATAGTGCAGCAGAACTGGACTAGGGTCGATCGCTGGCAATCGGGTAGCTCAATTGGTTAGAGCGTCTGTCTAGAGTAGGGAGGGTACTGGGTTCGAACCCCGGTCTAGCTGTGCATATTCCCCTTCCTGTTACAATTGTACTTTACAATAACAGACAAGACAGGTAATCCTATAGCCCTATACTCATTCCCGCACCTGTCAGTGAAATATAAAATAAAGCATGATTTTCTGGTAAAGTTTTATTGTGGCTGTAAATTTTGCTTTACATCTTTAACAAAAATGATAGATACACATACATAAAGTACAAACCATGATATCAGGGATGACAAACAGCTTAAAAGAACATTCTAATGTAATTGGAATACATGTATTTTCGCTTCACATACTGAAAGAGTGTCTATACACCATTAGCCAATAATGGGAGAGGAGGCTAGATATAATACACCAATTTAGTAACCTATTTGCCATGATTGGTGTAAAATTAAATGGTTACAATATATATTGTATGACCACTCAGGATATCTTTATTGAGAAAGAGACCAGTTGGTCGTGGAACATTGCAACAGGTACATTTTTCATGTAAATATTTGATGCATTTATTTTCAAATGATCATTATATGTGTATTTCAATTCGAATACACTGTGACAACATAGTAATTTTTAGTCAGTGATGTATACCCTGCAACTTTCCACATCAATTCTGCAGTGTAAATTTTGCTTTCTCAGTGGAAATAATACAATAATTATCCGGCAATAAGCCCATGCTTGGTAATAAGCCCATCCATCATATCTATTACAGTTCAATAGAAATTTCAATAAATGCTATTTTACTGTCTTGTAAAAACCTAGCCCCCATTATTTCGAGTCAGAGGTGCCAATAAATGCTATTTTAATGTCTTGTAAAAACCTAGCCCCCATTATTTCGAGTCAGAGGTGCCAATAAATGCTATTTTACTGTCTTGTAAAAACCTAGCCCCCATTATTTTGAGTCAGAGGTGCCAATAAATGCTATTTTACTGTCTTGTGAAAACCTAGCCCCCATTATATAATTATTTCAAGTCAGAGGTGCCAATAAATGCTATTTTACTGTCTTGTAAAAACCTAGCCCCCATTATTTTGAGTCAGAGGTGATGTGTTGTCCCTGACTGGGCTTATTGCAGGATAAATATGGTGATTAAAACTGATAATAATGTTTACATGTATATACAATTGTTATTACTAATGTGTTATAACTTAAGATTCCACACTGAATACCCAGTGTTACCTGTGAATGGGTACTCGGGTGAATAGGGCACCTGCCTATGTGCGTGTGTGTGTAGTCATGCGCGAGTGCGGGCATGACCTTTGACATTACTTAGTAGTGTACCTATATACCTGCTGGTGTGCTACCTGACAGGCAGTTAGAGAAGGAGAACAGAGACAAAACATCAAAACAACCTCCATGACACAAGCCAAAAATAATGGTATATGTCACTGCAGTTTTAGCTACCAGTGACCATTGGTTGGAGTCAGGCCACCGCCTAGTCCGAACTATTCTGACGTTTTATCGTCTCTTTTTCGACGACAGACCGATATAAAAAAAGTCGATAAAACGTCGGAATAATTCGGACTAGCCACCACCCAGAACCCTGGATTAGGGTGTGGTTGATTGCTTTGTTTAAGTCTACATGTACAGGTGTACCAAGTGGCTCTGGTAGAGGGTTTATCTGGTACTTGGTAGCTACCAGGTGTCAGCACCAAGTGGTACCAAGTACCAAGTTCTCATCAGTGTGGTCTGGTTGGTGGCAGGTCTAGGTCTACACCATGGTCACTGGTGATTTACCAATACACTTTAATTTACTTATATGATTTGAATAAGCCAACCTAGAAATATTAATAAAAGATCAATTTGAGACAATTAATTGTTTTCTTGTTGTTGAGCAGACCATCAAGGACCTATTGATGTATGTGACGACCAGAAAACGTTACATTATGGTATGTATAGTACGCTTAACACTAATATTTGTTGTCATGATGCAAAACACGATTTATAGGTGGTACTGTCAATGTCCTAGGTAATTCTTCTGTTTCAAGGTGTGATAATAACGGTAACCAGGGCCCACAGTATCCAGACTTTGGTTTGGTTTGTTTGTGTTAATTACGTCCTAATAACAGCCATGGTCATTTAAGGACGCGCCAGGTTTTGGTGGTGGAGGAAAGCCGAAGTACATACTGTACCCGGAGAAAAACTACCAACCAGAGGCCAGTACCTGTGTATTGCCCCATGTGGGCCTTGAACCTGTGGTGGAGGGGCAAATGGTAGCAGAATGTCAGACGCCTTAACCACTTGGCCACTGCGGCCCCAGCTTCCAGACCAAGTAATGAATTTTGGGTATTTGTAGCCCTTTGTAGAAATCATATTGAAAATGTATCTCCTGATATCATGGACATGGACAGAATTTATAGTCAGACAAAAAATAATAAATGGAAAGTGATACAGAACCTTGATAATACACAGAACATATACTTAAGTTCTCTAAATGACATTGAGGTTACACCTAGAAACTAAATAACAATTATATTAAAATAATATAAATATCACACGGTGTTAATAATCTAAATGAAAAATAACTATAGAACATATCAATAAATATCTTAACATAGCAAAAATTATATTACAATTACTAAAATATAAAGCACTTTTTTTTCGTTCTAAGCACGAGACATCTAGTTACCTTGTTATTTATGTCATGTAAATAAAATGAACAAGTTTTGGAGATCCATTCAGTTTGATAAAAGCATATCAATCAAGCTTGCTGCAGAAATCAGTTAATTATGACACCTACAAATCTATTACGGCATACCAGGAATCTCTCACCCAGTCAATTATTCGCCATTCACAGGTAAAATCCATTTACATTTCAGTAATAATTACCATAACTTTAGTATGCATATTCAATACCCATACCCATCTTTGTAGCCCAAAAACAAAGGATTAAAAAATCCTGCCTTCCCTATCATCAAATGAGCCGGCCACATCTTGACACAGAGTGATCTCCCTTCCTCTTCTTCAAATTCGCCCAGTGTATATTCTGCCCGTCACTACCTTATAGGGTGTGCTGTGTACTAATATTCACTGTCGTGATATATATTCGCCCTCATTGTGGAGAGCTAAAAGGACGAAAATCAAAGTGCAGCGAAAAAAATCCCTGGTACAATCATACACAGTATTGATCAAGAAAATCTTAAGATTCAAGAATTAATAAGATTCAAGGAATATTAGATGAAAAATATCTTCTTTAAAGAAACCCTGTTCATTATACACAGTAGCTTGTGTATATATAAGTTCTATAACTCTTTAAACAAGCTATAGGATATTGTATATATATAACTTAAGTTTATATATAAAAGCTAACAGAGCTTATGGCCTCGATAGTAAAATGGACAACCATACAGTACATTTAATATCGTAAGATGTCGAGACAAATATATATCAACGGACATTATTATAAATGAGTTCTCATTTATTATGCTAAAATGTACAATATACTAACTCAAAACATGTCTAGCATGAACATTTAAAAAGGATATCAAGATGTTTGTGTAATTTAAAAAAAAGGAACAAATGACACATACAATATATACATGTATATCCAAATGATATTTAAAGCAAGCACTTAGGTTCAACATTATAATTTATGAAATCAATACACAAACTACTTAAACTCTTTAGCACTTAGGACCTTGGTGGATAAAAACAATTAATAAATATAGGAAGTACTGCATTTTATTTTTACCTGTAATAAGCCCATGTTCAGTGATAAGCCCACCCCATTCGTAACAGATGATGAAGGTCATATCTGAAGGTCATAAATTATTGCATAGAAAGTCAAATTTTAGAACATAAATCCAGTGGCAACTCTTTCAAGAATTCATGCTCTTTATGACCTGATACCTGACCCCGTAACAAGCTCTTTATGACTTGAGACCTGACCCCGTAACAAGCTCTTTATGACTTGAGACCTGACCCCGTAACAAGCTCTTTATGAGTTGAGACCTGACCCTGTAACAAGCTCTTAATGACTTGAGACCCGACCCTGTAACAAGCTCTTTATGACTTAAGACCTGACCATGTAACAAGCTCTTAATGACTTGAGACCTGACCCCATAACAAGCTCTTTATGACTTGTGACCTGCCCCCGTAACAAGCTCTTTATGACTTGAGACCTGACCCCATAACAAGCTCTTAATGACTTGAGCCCTAACCCCGTAACAAGCTCTTTATGACTCGAGACCTGACCCCATAACAAGCTCTTAATGACTTGAGACCTGACCCCATAACAAGCTCTTTATGACTTGAGACCTGACCCCATAACAAGCTCTTAATGACTTGAGACCTAACCCCATAACAAGCTCTTTATGACTTGAGACCTGACCCTGTAACAAGCTCTTTATGATTTGAGATCTGACCCCGTAACAAGCTCTTTATGACTTGTGACCTGACTCCGTAACAAGCTCTTTGTGAATTGAGACCTGCCCCCGTAACAATTATAAGCTCTTTATGACTTGAGACCTGACCCCGTAACAAGCTCTTTATGACTTGAGACCTGACCATCAGAATTATCTAGATTTTCAGTTTGCCTTCCCTTAATTCCTATCAAGTCAGTAATGTATGGCTATACCCTGGGAGTATGTGTCTGTTACAGTGAAATATGTTTACAACAAACACAACATAGCAAACTCTGTTTCATGGGATTCCTTTATAACAAGTTTTTAATGTTAGTTAATTATAAAGTGTTGTATTAGGTACAGGTGTCCACGATTAGGGCTTCACGACATATTGGAAAACCGGTAAATTGCAATACACGGGCATATTGTATCGTTCGCAATACAGAGATAAAATATCAATGTATCGCAATATTTTTCAAAAGCTTATTTCTATGTATCTGCTTGCTGTATTAACTCATTCACCCCTGAAATTTCATAATGAACTATTCCAACCTTTGATTTGGAAGAGTTTAAATGTGTCTTCGGGGGTGAATGAGTTAACACTTGTGTTGGGAATCAAGTTTAATTTTCGTAATCGATGGTTGCTTTGACAAAAATCTGAAATCTGTGTAACCCATATTTATACACGATTAAGTTTGCTAACATTCTGACAACAATTTCTTTTTAAATTGAGTACCGCCTTTTTCTTATGACAATATATTGAGATACGTATCGCAATATATTCATTCTGTATTGAAATATATTGTGATACACTCTAGGTGTATTGTGACACCCCTATTGATGATGTTAGCCTCTGACAGAATATAAGTATCCCCAATATGAAGGCGACAAGCTGCCTTTATATTTGAAGGCACTAGCAAAATGCTGCAGAGGTAGAAACCAAAATCTATTGCCTGCTCAACGAAGAGATATCTTGAGATATTTCTGAAAAAATTCAAGTCCGCTACAGAAAATAATCCTCTACATAAGACTTAATACATGTATTACTACTGGATTATTTCTACTGAAAGATACATTTGTGTCATATCTGTGCAAAAATAAATCTAGAACATTTTTCATTTCATAACAACACAGGATTTAGCATGCAGTAAAAATAGATTAAGCTAAATCCCAAAGATGCAATTTTACCTAATACAATAAATCCATAGAAAATAGCCACAAGTAACATTTGATATCCAGATCAATTTCAACCAATTTGATTGAAAATAGAATGGTAGCATGTCAAAAGGAAATGACAACAGCCTCAACTCATTCACCCCCCACATATCTAAACTGGACTTGCCCAGTTTTTTATTTGGTAAGGTTCAAATGTGACTTTAGGGGTTAAAGCCTATATAAGTGCTCTCCCTTGGTGGTATATGCCATGGACATACATGAAAAGACGAAGTTTATTGTTAATAATTTAAAAGAGGAGAATCAGGCCTCATAATTGGCTTTAGAACTTAAGAATGCGGAACCTTGTGCAACTGTAGATTAACCAACATCTTTATGTTGGTCTCCAATGAAATGTCCCCTTCTCTAGACACCCCTTAACACTGAAATGACCCCCCCTTAACACTTTCACAGGAATAGTTCATTATGAAAGTTCAGGGGTGAATGCGTTAATTTATTTACAAAGATTTTTATTAAATGTACACTACCACTACTACGTAAACTAGGCAAAACTCTTGTTATGGATAAAACCTCAAACAAACAAACCACGAAATATAAAACAGAAAATCTGACTGTGATCAGAGATACTGTGTAATAGAATGTAACCTGTATCAACATACCAAAAAATTGTCTTTTACGACGTTCAGTTCCCAAAGAAATCCGTACAATGGTGAAACGTTAAAAGTTGTCTCTTAACACAGGTGGTCTATTTAGAGAGTGTATGTACTTAAGTATAGTAAAATCTCTACAAAAGTATGATAAAATCCATCAAATTTTATTCTAAATCAAGAATAAATTCTGTTTTCATGATTTCAAAACAAACCTGAGTAGCTATATACCAGTAATGGAGATAGAAAAGGAAATGTTTCAGATTATCAGAGTCTGGGTTCCTTTGGTGCCACTATCCTGTAAACCCACTCATCCACCATGGTACATACAATGACATTAGCTTAACATCTTGTGACTTCATATCAACATTTCTATATATAGGATACCGAAATGACACGATAACAACGTTTCTAAATTCAACAAGCATAACACTGCATATAACAAAATATTTGAAATACCATTAAAATAAAAGTAGTCGCATAAACATTGCGATCGGTATTAAAACGAGCCTGCCATTAATACTGCATTACTGTACGCCGTGAAACATTCTCTCCGGATCAAATTTTCGCTCCTTAAGCGATAGAATCGGATTTTGTGCAGTGTTAATTTCACCCTTGACATATGTTATTTCTATAAAGTATGCTGTGTACTTATTTTCGCTATTGTGATAAATTCGCCCTCATTACGAACGTCGAAAAAAAGATAAAAGTTGAACAGCGGCGAAAATTTCACGGTATACAGTATTAAAGCTACAATGTATGCATTTTGTACACAGGGGCCGGATATATGTTTTAGATAATACAAAACCTACTCATATATCTTACTTCGGATTTTCATGTTTTCAAAATGTTCCTGCCTTCGAGGAATAACCTATTGACATGTACAGTATGGTCATTATAAATCGGTGTCCAGCCACTGGTATATATATATGTATCGTAACATTTGGCACAAGGATATATATCAGTGTTGGCAGTGGGCTCAAACCCTAAATGCCTTATGTAAAACATAAAGGGTAAAACCATAAAAACATGTATTCGATGTAGCTCCACAAATTAACAATAACAGTGAGCAACAGACATTTTATTATAGCAGCGACATTTTCTTCTTTATAAAACTAAAATTTAACTTCTGTGCATCGGTAAATATGCAGAGTTTAAATCAAGCGAAATACTTTTACTATAATAAATTCTACTCATTCGTTCAAAATTTTTCCTTGCTTATAAAAAAATTGTTTACAGCAAATATGAATATCAAATATGCTCTTAACTCATTCACCCCTGAAATTTTATATGAACTATTCCAACCTTTGAATTAAAAGAGTTCAAATGTTTCTTCAGGGGTGAATGAGTTAAAAGCCCTGGATATAATTTTACTGGTATTATTACAAATATCAAACAAACTCTTCATAAAGCCATCGATATACCGCATAATTCTACTTGTATTATATTAATCGTTATTGCCATGAATAATGCTTACATAATGCGAAATTGTAAGTGTCTACCGCACTACATAATACACCAATTTAACTGCATTCACTTAACCCTGTGGATCCAATAGAGCTATAAGCAAATGTTTGGTATTTTTCTCTGAACATTTCATACTATAGATATTTATAAAGTCCATTACAGAGCACGACTTTTCAGAGTGAATGTTGGGTGATCTCCCATTGGTGGCCTTGGGTAACTACATGTAAGCTAGATTCAATGTCGGAAAACAGACTGGCACACTCATAAAACCATTGTTTTGAGCACCCATAACTGATTAAATAGAATCCTGAATGCACACTTTTCTTATGGGGATTTTAAATAGCAAAAGTAGTCATATCATATATATTACCGGTAAACTCATGATTTCACTTTTCAAAATATGTATCATAACTAAGATTATTTCCTTTAAAACTTCCCCACAGAGAAAGCAAATTGCTCAAGTTTAGGAACAATCCAATAAAGCTGAAATAGCATTTAAAAACTCAGGCTTGAGACAGGAACACTGGCAAGATTCTGTTGATAAAAAATGGTGAACTCGACAAGGAGAAAGGGACCAGCATGAAACCATTCTGCCATTACACAAAACCTCTGCAGGTTGTACAGAACTTCGGCACAGAAACCAGACTATATCAATTCCTGGTGGAATTATGTAACAATTAGTCATATCTGTATTTTCTAACTTGTCTGTTTCCCAAAATGGGTCACACTTTTGGATTTAAGTCAAATGTATAAAAACTTATAAACAACAATTAATCATATAGGGAGACAAAATACTATGCCAAAATCTCTATCATCTGGATTCTTGGATTTTCACACGAAACTGGATTTACAAGGTTCCATTGTATACTGCATACAATGTGGTATTGTATACAATGTACAATATATTATACAATGTGATATTGTATACAATGGTATACTATGTGGTCTTGTATACAATGTACAATACAATACAATGTGATATTGTATACAATGGTACAATACAATACAATGTGATATTGTATACAATGTACAATATATTATACAATGTGATATTGTATACAATGGTATACTATGTGGTATTGTATACAATGTACAATATATTATACAATGTAATATTGTATACAATGGTATACTATGTGGTATTGTATACAATGGTACAATACAATACAATGTGATATTGTATACACTGGTATACTATGTGGTATTGTATATAATGTGGTATTGTATACAACGTGGTATTGTATACATTTTGTTTGTTTGTTTGTTTGATTGTATACAATGTGGTATTGTATACAATGTGGTATTGTATACAATGTACAATACAATGTGGTATTGTATACTATGTGATATTGTATACAATGTGGTATTGTAAACAATGTGGTATTGTATACATTTTGTTTGTTTGTTTGATTGATTTTATTTAACGTCCTATTAACAGCTAAGGTCATTTAAGGACGGCCTCCCCTGTGTGCAAGATGCATGCGTGTAGTGTATGTGTGTGTATTTTGGGAGGCTGCGATATGTTCGTGTTTGTCTCCTTGTGATAGCGCAGAACTGATGCCGAGTGTATACAATGTACAATACAATGTGATATTGTATACAATGTGGTATTGTATACAATGTGGTATTGTATACAATGTACAATACAATGTGGTATTGTATACTATGTGGTATTGTATACAATGTACAATACAATGTGATATTGTATACAATGTACAATATAATACAATGTGATATTGTATACATTGGTATACTATGTGGTATTGCATACAATGGTACAATACAATACAATGTGGTATTGTATAATATGTGGTATTATATACAATGTACAATGCAATGTGATATTGTATACAATGTGGTATTGTATACAATGTGGTATTGTATACAATGTACAATACAATGTGGTATTGTATACTATGTGGTATTGTATACAATGTACAATACAATGTGATATTGTATACAATGTACAATATAATACAATGTGATATTGTATACATTGGTATACTATGTGGTATTGCATACAATGGTACAATACAATACAATGTGGTATTGTATAATATGTGGTATTGTATACAATGTACAATGCAATGTGATATTGTATACAATGTACAATATAATACAATGTAATATTGTATACATTGGTATACTATGTGGTATTGCATACAATGGTACAATACAATACAATGTGGTACATATATTGTATACAGTTGTATACAATGTGCTTTTGTATACAATGGTATACTTTGTTGTATTGTATACAATGGTACAATACAATACAATGTGGTATTGTATACAATGATACAATACAATACAGTGTGGTATTGTATATAATGGTACAATACAATACAATGTGGTACATATATTGTATACAGTTGTATACAATGTGCTTTTGTATACAATGGTATACTTTGTGGTATTGTATACAATGGTACAATACAATACAATGTGATATTGTATACAATGGTACACTATGTGCTATTGTAGAGAACATGGTATTCAGTGTAGCAAGCTACATACATGTACTGTAGACTTTGACATAAAATTTCCTAAAACAAACAAACTTTGTCACGGCAACCACAATAGACCTACTTTCAACTTTTAATGTAGCTAGACTATCATTACGATCTTAACACGTTTTTGTACGATAAGATCTTTTTACAAAAAGTATCTTTCCTTTCTTATCATTGCATGAGACATTGGAAGTAACGAGAGAGAGAAAATTAGAGACAAAATAGAAACAGACAACAGCATATGTGTATTAACTAAATTAAGTCCAAATCTAATGAAATGATAAGTAATAAAAGGACCTTAATACTGCTTAGGTGAAGGGTTGTCAAATGAATTAATGAATCGCTTACTCAGAATACCGCAAAATGTTCGCCCAGTCAAACTTTCGCCCTTCGCCAGAATGATCCATATTTGCCCATTGTTAATGCATATTATGTAGTTTACTGAAGTTTGCTCTAGTGATGAATTAGCCCACATTACGATGGGCGACAAAAGGCGAAAAATTAAACTGCAGCTAAATTTTCCCAGTAGACAGTATACTATTACTAATGGGTCATAGTTATGGCAGTTAAACATGTTTTCTTGTGTATCATGAATGAGACTTTTGTGACACATGATTGATAGGTTATAAACGATCTGTACATGAAATTGATTACCTTGATGATATTGACAAGTGCTGGCGAGATCAAATGAAAAATTTAAAGCAGATCGAATCAATGAAAATCTTATGAAACATTTTTAAACGTAGAAATGCTGCACAAAATACTGACATGTCACCATGAGTTCTGCTGACTAGAATTTGTATAAAGGTCAAGGTCAGAGGTCACCATGGTATCCACCGTCTGACAAAGATGGCACCAGGTCGGTGCGCAGTAACCATAGTAACAATAGGTCGCCTGCATATTCAGCGACCAACACAATAATTGGAGTTGAATGGTACTATTGATCCTCTAACAGAGTTCAAAGGTCAAAAGGTCAAAAGTCAGTTTACATCCATAGCTAAATAGTATCTTGTACAGTATTATAGTAAAGTGAATACCCAAATGCAATTACCACATTTGACATAATAAGGCCACTTTGTATGGGTAAATTACAGGTAGGGCACCTTTATTTAGACATGTTTTTCCTATTACAATAGATCTCTTATTCAGATTATTTTCCCACTGTGACAAAGACACAAAGGTCTCTTTATCCCTGTCAAAGGCTAAATACCCCGTTACTAAAGCAGAATATTATTCTGAAAGTTTGCATTGGTCACTATCAACAGATGATGATCCATGTCCATGGCAGCTTGAAGTATAATACACTTATACCAGCTACTTTTTTGACAGAAGTTGTCTAACTAACAAAACAAACCAGGTGATTTTCAGAAACTATAAAATCGGAACCATACACAAATCTGGTATTTTAAAACAAGCATTCAAATATTAAAATCCCTTTGGCACCCTTATTATGTCAAATACAGGAGATATATTTGGTGACAGACACGGCAATAACAACAGAGGTAATGCCTGCATCCAAGGGTTACCATGACAACAGAGGTCAAGTTTATGATGTCACTATTACTGTCAGTCAGGTATATTGCTGTTGGCGTCCCGTAGAGAGTGAGCACTGGGCTCCCTCTGTCTGTGGGAGGAGGTACTATTGTCCTGGGGCACATGTTTGTCCCCATCGTTGTCGATCTGTATGGAGATGGCCTTCTCCAGACGGTTAGCCTGGTTCGTCTTCTTAGCAGTGTCCCGCACATACTTGATGAAGCCATCCTTCTTGATATCCACGGTAACAATCTGGAAACGGAAATTATTTTTTTTACCTCATACACAAGTACAAGTACACAGTTAAAACTAGAAATGCAGAATTTATCACTGCAAACATATTCAGCAAGTTTTTTTCATTTTCCAAAATAAGTGTTAACAACAGAAACGCACTGTGGTCCAGAGAACAGAGATCTAAAACATATTGTATACCGGGAAATGTTCGCCCAGTCAAACTTTTGTCCTTTGCAAGAATAATCCATTTTATAGCTGTTGATAGGACGTTAAACAATACTAAACCAAACCAATTGCCCAGTGTTAATCTCGCCCTTCACATTGAATCACTAAACATATTATGTTGTTTATTTATGATCACTGTAATGATAAATTCACCCTCATTATGGCGAGTAAATTGATAAGACGGCCTCCGCTCAGAGAACAGAGATCTAAAACATAGAGTATACCGGGAAATGTTCGCCCAGTCAAACTTTTGTTCTTTGCAAGAATAATCCATATTCCCCCAGTGTTAATTTGTTGTCACATTGAATAACTATGTCTACTATGTTGGTAACTTATGTTCACTGTAATGATAAATTTGCCCTCATTACGGAGGGGGAAAAAGGTGAAAATTAAACTGCAATGAAAATTTCCCAGTATACAGCAATGAGGACTTATTCCTGGTACAATGCACTCTGCCTGCTCGTGATTTGATAAGATGGCCTCTGCTTATGATACAACTTGAACTGTTTAACATAAAGAAGCTGATTGCTGAGGTTTAGCTTAACACCCAGCTCCCTAAGACAATCCTCATATGAGGCAAGGTGTGGGGGGTGGGGCTGATGTTTCAGTACCTGGCCTCCTCTGGTCACGCCTACGATGCCCTGGGAGTCCGTGTTTAGGGTGGAGGTGAAGATAACGTTGAGGGAGACACGTGTACAACAGAGACAGGCGGCCGTTTCCATGTCACACAAATAAAGGTAGCCATACTTCGTTATCACAAACAGCAGGCCGTACTTACACGACACCTACAAATAATTGAAATACATGTATCAAATAGCAGGCCATATTTATACAAAACAGCAGGCCGTCCTTATAAAAAACAGCAGACCATACTTATACAAACAGCAGGCCGTACTTATATAAAACAGCAGGCCATACTTATACAAAACAGCAGGCTGTACTTATACAAACAGCAGGCCGTCCTTATATAAAACAGCAGGCCATACTTATATAAAACAGCAGACCGTACTTATACAAACAGCAGGCCGTACTTATATAAAACAGCAGGCCGTACTTATACAAACAGCAGGCTGTACTTATACAAAACAGCAGGCTGTACTTATACAAAACAGCAGGCTGTACTTACATGAAACAGTAGGCTGTACTTATATGAAACAGCAGAACATACTTATACGAAACAGCAGGCTGTATTTATACAAAACAGCAGGCCATACTTATACAAACAGCAGGCCATACTTATACAAACAGCAGGCCATACTTATACGAAACAGCAGGCCGTACTTATAAGAAACAGTAGGCTGTACTTATATGAAACAGCAGTCCGTTCTTATACGAAACCGCAGGCTGTACTTATACGAAACAGCAGGCCGTACTTATATGAAACAGCAGTCTGTACTTACATGAAACAGTAGGCTGTACTTATATGAAACCGCAGGCTGTACTTATACAAAACAGTAGGCTGTACTTATACGAAATAGCAGGCCGTACTTATACGAAACAGCAGTCCGTACTTATACAAACAGCAGTCGGTACTTTTACGAAACAGATGGCTGAACTAATACGAAACAGCAGGCCATACTTATATGAAACAGTAGGTTGTACTTATAAGAAACAGTACGCTGTACTTAAACGAAACAGCAGTCCGTTCTTATACGAAACAGCAGGCTGTACTTATATGAAACAGTAGGCTGTACTTATATGAAACAGTTGGCTGTACTTATATGAAACAGTAGGCTGTACTTATATGAAACAGTAGGCTGTACTTATACACAACAGCAGTCCGTTCTTATATGAAACAGCAGTCCGTTCTTATACGAAACAGTAGGCTGTACTTATATGAAACAGTAGGCTGTACTTATATGAAACAGTAGGCTGTACTTATATGAAACAGCAGGCCGTATTTATACAAACAGCAGGCCATACTTGCATGATACCTATGAAGTATAAAGATATCAAACATATTAAACGTAATTTAATACAACATGCCTACAGATCATAGAATTATAAATGTGATTATCTAGCAATTATTTTGCAATTTTGAAATCAGTTTTAATAAAAAAAAAAATCACAGACCATACAAAATCATGCATACTACAGTGTCAATCACTGAAAAAGATATTGAAATAGTTGCTTACTTATGAACCCTTAAATCCCTGTGTAACTTCAGTAAACTCTACCATACATTGATCTGGATGAGACCATTATGGTCTACGGTGGTGAAAGGGTATACAGTAGAGTGCCTTTATTTCTCTAGGTCAAATTCTATCAGCTTTTATTCTGGAAATAATTAACTATAAGACACATATTACAGTACTTACATGCAGAGATATTGGGAAGTCATAACGGTCAACATCGTCCAGAAACTGGATGAGGTCATAGTTGTTCCTTGGAGCAAAGTTTCCCTGCTTGTAAGGACCCAGTTCTATAACATGAACCTGTAACAACCAACAGCTCTTTAGGGTCAGACGTTTGGATTGTAAAACCATTGTTACCAAGGCAGCAGTTTTCTATAAATAGTCATCACACAAATCACGTCCAAATATGGGTGGTTGTTAGTGTAACCTGCCCTTCCAATACCAGGACTAGAGGTTCAATTTAATGGGTTGTCATGGTAAATTTATCTTGTAACTATGTTTTTGTCTTCACAGGCAAAAATTTTGAGGTAAATTTGACCTGAAACCTGAAATTGACATCAAGGATTTTTTTTCATGTCAAAGTCCGGCCAATTTCAGGTCAAACTTTCATGTCAATTTTACATGAAAAGAGCAAAACCAATCAATTTCTGGAGAAAAATTGACTTGAATTTGATACGAAAAAGATTCTTGATGTAAATTTCAAGTTAGGATTTTTTCAGATCAAACCTCATGCCTGTGTACCTGTGTAATTTCACCACATATGATATGAAACGGTCGTCATGGTAATCTGACACTGCCACTTTTACATGACATAAACTATATGAGGGGGTTGTCAGGATAATGCTTCCTAGATATAGTTACATGTCACTAACTTTAAGGGGGTTGTCTTGGTAACCATATAATGTCATGGATAAATGACAGTAAGGTAACCGTTCTGTAGCCACACGACATATTATGAAAGAGTTTTCATGGTAAACTTTCCTAGCAGTGGTTACATGACATAGAATACAAGATGGTTGTCATGGTAACCTTACCTTGCCATAGTTACATGACACAAGTTATGAATAAGTTGTCATGGTAATGTTACTACGCTTTGGTTAAATGCCAAAGATTGTGAAAGGGTTGTCATGGTAACTTTACCTTGCCATAGTTACATGACACGGACTATGAATAAGTTGTCGTGGTAATGTTACTACGCTTTGGTTAAATGCCAAAGATTGTGAAAGGGTTGTCATGGTAACTTTACCTTGCCATTGTTACATGACACAAGCTATGAATAAGTTGTCGTGGTAATGTTACTTCGCTTTGGTTAAATGCCAAAGATTGTGAAAGGGTTGTCATGGTAACTTTCCCTTGCCAATGTTACATGACACAGGATATGAATAAGTTGTCGTGGTAATGTTACTTTGCTTTGGTTAAATGCCAAAGATTGTGAAAGGGTTGTCATGGTAAATTTACCTTGCCAATGTTACATGACACAGGCTATGAATAAGTTGTCGCGGTAATGTTACTACACTTTGGTTAAATGCCAAAGATTGTGAAAGGGTTGTCATGGTAACTTTACCTTGCCATTGTTACATGACACAGGCTATGAATAAGTTGTCGTGGTAATGTTACTATGCTTTGGTTAAATGCCAAAGATTGTGAAAGGGTTGTCATGGTAACTTTACCTTGCCATTGTTACATGACACAGGCTATGAATAAGTTGTCGTGGTAATGTTACTACGCTTTGGTTAAATGCCAAAGATTGTGAAAGGGTTGTCATGGTAACTTTACCTTGCCATTGTTACATGACACAGGCTATGAATAAGTTGTCGTGGTAATGTTACTACGCTTTGGTTAAATGCCAAAGATTGTGAAAGGGTTGTCATGGTAACTTTACCTTGCCATTGTTACATGACACAGGCTATGAATAAGTTGTCGTGGTAATGTTACTATGCTTTGGTTAAATGCCAAAGATTGTGAAAGGGTTGTCATGGTAACTTTACCTTGCCATTGTTACATGACACAGGCTATGAATAAGTTGTCGTGGTAATGTTACTATGCTTTGGTTAAATGCCAAAGATTGTGAAAGGGTTGTCATGGTAACTTTACCTTGCCATTGTTACATGACACAGGCTATGAATAAGTTGTCGTGGTAATGTTACTATGCTTTGGTTAAATGCCAAAGATTGTGAAAGGGTTGTCATGGTAACTTTACCTTGCCATTGTTACATGACACAGACTATGAATAAGTTGTCGTGGTAATGTTACTACGCTTTGGTTAAATGCCAAAGATTGTGAAAGGGTTGTCATGGTAACTTTACCTTGCCATTGTTACATGACACAGGCTATGAATAAGTTGTCGTGGTAATGTTACTATGCTTTGGTTAAATGCCAAAGATTGTGAAAGGGTTGTCATGGTAACTTTACCTTGCCATTGTTACATGACACAGACTATGAATAAGTTGTCGTGGTAATGTTACTACGCTTTGGTTAAATGCCAAAGATTGTGAAAGGGTTGTCATGGTAACTTTACCTTGCCATTGTTACATGACACAGACTATGAATAAGTTGTCGTGGTAATGTTACTACGCTTTGGTTAAATGCCAAAGATTGTGAAAGGGTTGTCATGGTAACTTTACCTTGCCATTGTTACATGACACAGGCTATGAATAAGTTGTCGTGGTAATGTTACTATGCTTTGGTTAAATGCCAAAGATTGTGAAAGGGTTGTCATGGTAACTTTACCTTGCCATTGTTACATGACACAGACTATGAATAAGTTGTCGTGGTAATGTTACTACGCTTTGGTTAAATGCCAAAGATTGTGAAAGGGTTGTCATGGTAACTTTACCTTGCCATTGTTACATGACACAGACTATGAATAAGTTGTCGTGGTAATGTTACTATGCTTTGGTTAAATGCCAAAGATTGTGAAAGGGTTGTCATGGTAACTTTACCTTGCCATTGTTACATGATACAGACTATGAATAAGTTGTCGTGGTAATGTTACTTCGCTTTGGTTAAATGCCGAATATTGTGAAGGGTTGTCATGGTCACTTTACCTTGCCATAGTTACATGACACAGAATATGAATAAGTTGTCGCGGTAATGATATTAATATTTGGTCATATTACATTGATTGTGAAGGGGTTGTCATGTTAACCTTAACTTGCAGTTACCATGGTACTATTACTTCGCTATGATTACATGACATACTGCAGGTAAGTTACCTTGTACTGGTAACACAACATTGACAACAAAGAAGTTGACCATGACAGAGTTTTTATGATAACCTTACCTTGTGGTGATACCACAACATGCTGTTGACTACCTGCAGGTCATTGGGGTTGCCATGGTAACCTTACCTTGTGGTGATACCACAACATGCTGTGGACTACCTGCAGGTCATTGGGATTGTCATGGTAACCTTACCTTGTGGTGATACCACAACATGCTGTGGACTACCTGCAGGTCATTGGGGTTGCCATGGTAACCTTACCTTGCCGTGGTCGTAAGTCTCCCTAGACGCTACACACATGACGGTGGATGCTGAAGGATTATCGTCATAGTGATAGGTTGAGAAACTGACCGCATGGGCACCAATACACTGTGTGATGTCATCACTGACGCTGTACAGCTGAGTCATCCCTGAGATTCTCTTCTCCTGAAGTTACAGATTTTTTCAACTTTTATTTCCGATTTATTACAGATCATTAACCAAACGAATATTTACGTGTAGATTTTCTTCCTTTAGTTACGGCAAACTTGAGTTATTGCATACTTTACCAATACATAAGTTCGGAACCCATCTAGCTTTTCCCATTCAGTTACTCTTTCGTTTTGTGTTAATTTAGAAACAGATTACTTAAGTTTTGATCAGGAAGTCTATCATATATTTACCAGTACCAGGGTCCCTCGGAACTGGGAACAACATATGTCAGTAAAATTGGTAACAAGAAAAAAACCCACAAATTCATATCTACAGTGTACGTTAGCATTTAAATTTAATTGCCATTAGACCAAACTTTGAGAAGATACAGAGCATCCAAGTCTGTATTAACAGAGTTTAACAGTTATTTGAAAATAAAACGCATGTAAATGACAGCATTCTGATAAACAGACGTGCCCTGCTTGTATAAAACATATCAATTCTTGAGATTTCCTCAAGTCTAAGATTTCCCATAGACAATACATTGCTAAGATTTCCTCAATTTTGATAAATTTATACAAGTGGTGGCAGGAAAGTCTGATATACAAATCTATCTACGCATCGCTGAAAGAAAAGCTTTAGTAGAATAGAAACATTTTTTTCTCATTTCCTTGTACGTAAGATAGAGCTGTCCAGGGTAAGAAAGGGGTGTAAGAAATTTCTATCTTACACCCCATTTTATGTGAAGGGACGTCACAATGGTTCAACGATGATGCGACATCACCAATTTAGAAAAGTCTGATGCCGCAATGCAGAAAAGGCGATGTGATGAGATTAAAACGTTTTGTGATCTGTTTACCATACACATTAGATAGATGTGATCAGTTTTTCTGATGGGGTGTGCTAAATCTCGCTGACAAATTCGTTTTCGCCAAAAAAGCTCAGGGGAAACATTGATATTTTCAAAACGGTAGCCGGTCCAAATGCATTTTCAGCTAATTCTGGTAGTTGGACTGAGAAAAAAATACTCATTCATGCCCAAGGGTGTAGGATAGGGAAATTCCACTCTCAGGATTTTCAAGTCCTACACCTTTTGGCATGAAAGAGTCTAATAATCTGTAATTGTGGTACTAACCTCTGGTGTAAGTCCCGTAACTGCTAACCACTTGAGGCTCGGGTCAGCCTTGTAGCTGATGATTTCACTGAAAGCCAGCCTCGGATGGCGACTAAACACTCGCTCAGGGGGATTGTCTGCTAGAACAAAGACATTTAAAAACAATATTCCTTTTAGAATAGGAAAGATGGAGCAGAAACTTCTAGATTCTGTAGTTTATTTACAATTAATTTAATAAAAATAATAATAATAATTGGAGGTTCTTATATACCGCTTTACCACAACCTATTTCGAAGGTCATCTCAAAACGGTTCACAAATTATTATCTGTGGTTATAGGGCCTTTGCAACCAGCCAATATCTTTTCTCCACTACCTGGGGAGCATACAGCCGGTGCTGCCATTTAGGCGCTAACAGCTAGCATTCAACAATTCCAGCACTGCCCAACCATGTACTCATTTACAGCTGAGTAGACTGGAACAAGCGTAGTAAAGTATCTTGTTCAAAGATACAACACAGTGCCGTGCCGTGACTCGACCCTGCAATCCTTCAGTCACGAGCCGGCGTCCTACCACTAGACTACATGCTACGTATCATCTCTTTTAAGTTTTCACACAGTTCCAGTTAAGTATAAGACTACATCTGATAGGGGATAAATTGGCATAGTGGATAAAACACTCGCCTTTTACCAAGAGAGGTGGGCTTTGATTACTAAACTGGTGTCAAAAGCTACAGTAAAACCTCGATATAATGCCCCTCGTTTCATTTGCTACCTCTTTTACCGCCGACATATTTCAATGTCCCTTTTTCTTTTCTTAAGAATTTATCTATACATTTCCTTCCATTTATCGCCAAACCCCTTTATATCGCCAAAACTTCTCTGGACAAATGGTGGCAGTATAGTGAGGTTTTTCTGTATAGGGTCATCTGCCCAATCACCCAGGTTTTCTCTGGGTACTCCAGTTTCCTCCTTTGTAAGACCTTCAGTGCAATTCCCTCTGGGTTGACAAGTTGACAAGAGTGATTAAATTGGAAAATATTGTTTCAAATTGCTGTAAAATAAATTTAAGTTGATCTGTTTGTACACTACGTACATCACAATATGAACAGGTAAAGATGACCGTGACAATGTCTTGCTGGGCTACCGGCTTTAATCAAAATTACGTTTACTAGTTAACATAATTTTTATTAATTTTGATTAAATGTCTTGCTAGGTTTACTGGCTTTAATCAAAATTAAAAATTACACTTACTAGTTAATGTCATTTTAATTAATTTTGATTAAAGCCAGTAAGCCCAGCACATCGTTGTCATGGTCATGTTTACCTATTGATAACTCTACTACTACCGCTGTACCGGTGTATTCCTTGTGGAATCCGTCTGCTGGGTAACACAGGACTTTACTTAACTCTTTGAACGGATGTTGGATCGCCCACTCCCCATACTTTCTACATCACAATATGGTTTGCTAGTTAAACACCTACTGTTGTGGCGGCTTACCTTGCCAGGGGTCCCAATGGTAGATGAGTGTGTCTGTCACCATGGCGATGATGTCAGAGTTGAGCCACGTCCAGAACACGACAGGTTCGTGAATTTTTGTCTTGCTGATCATCACCTTGGAGTCGAAGTTGAACACCTCAAATCGTGGACCAGCTGTAATATAGAAATTTAAATATATTATAATGTACCTGGTAGGTTAATTACATGATGATGTAATATAGAGATTTAGATATAATGTACCTGGTAGGTTAATAACATGATGATGTAATGTGGAGATTTTGTATATCAAACATAACCATATCAAGTGAATTTGTTTCTTTTGAACACTTGCTTTAAGGATCCCCGTACCACTGCCGAAAACTGTAACAAAGTATTGGAGACTGTTTAAGGATCCCCGTACCACTGCCATAAAAAGTAACTGCGTGTTGGAAACCGTTTTTACTAGCATGACTATAATTTTGATAATTTTTTTCTGATAAAGCTAACCGTACCTTGTGGGACTTTCATAAAGACGAAATAAACAAAATATGGTCAACAAGAGTGTTCTGAGTGTAAAACATTCGGCAGAGCTAGACCGGGATTCCAACCCCGGACTTCAGATTAACGCTGTAACAGAATGAACTGTTCAGATTGTTATACAGTGTACTAATGCTGTAACAGAATGAACTGTTCAGATTGTTATATAGTGTACTAATGCTGTAACAGAATGAACTGTCAGATTGTTATACTGTGTACTAATGCTGTAACATAATGAACTGTTCAGATTGTTATACTGTGTACTAATGCTGTAACAGAATGAACTGTTCAGATTGTTATACAGTGCACTAATGCTGTAACAGAATGAACTGTTAAGATTGTTATATGGTGTACTAATGCTGTGACAGAATGAACTGTTAAGATTGTTATACAGTGTACTAATGCTGTAACAGAATGAACTGTTCAGATTGTTATACAGTGCACTAATGCTGTAACAGAATGAACTGTTAAGATTGTTATATGGTGTACTAATGCTGTGACAGAATGAACTGTTAAGATTGTTATACAGTGTCCTAATGCTGTAACAGAATGAACTGTTCAGATTGTTATGCAGTGTACTAATGCTATAACAGAATGAACTGTTCAGATTGTTATACAGTGTACTAATGCTGTAACAGAATGAACTGTTCAGATTGTTATACAGTG
>NW_018404023.1:311273-312850 GCF_002113885.1 Mizuhopecten yessoensis
TCAGATTGTTATACAGTGTACTAACACTGTAACAGAATGAACTGTTCAGATTGTTATACAGTGTACTAATGCTGTAACAGAATGAACTGTTCAGATTGTTACACAGTGTACCAACGCTGTAACAGAATGAACTGTCAGATTGTTATACAGTGTACTAGCACTGTAACAGAATGAACTGTCAGATTGTTATACAGTATACTAATGCTGTAACAGAATGAACTGTATAGATTGTTATACAGTGCACTAACGCTGTAACAGAATGAACTGTTCAGATTGATAAATAGTGTACCAATGCTGTAACAGAATGAACTGTTCAGATTGTTATACAGTGTACTAACACTGTAACAGAATGAACTGTATAGATTGTTATACAGTGTACTAATGCTGTAACAGAATGAACGGTTCAGATTGTTATACAGTGCATAACACTGTAACAGAATGAACTGTTCAGATTGTTATACAGTGTACTAACACTGTAACAGAATGAACTGTTCAGATTGTTATACAGTGTACTAACGCTGTAACAGAATGAACTGTCAGATTGTTATACAGCCTACTAATGCTGTAACAGAATGAACTGTCAGATTGTTATACAGTGTACTAACGCTGTAACAGAATGAACTGTTCAGATTGTTATACAGTGTACTAACGCTGTAACAAAATGAACTGTCAGATTGTTATACAGTGTACTAACGCTATAACAGAATGAACTGTTCAGATTATTATATAGTGTACTAATGCTGTAACAGAATGAACTGTTCAGATTGTTATACAGTGTACTAATGCTGTAACAGAATGAACTACCTGGTGAAGTGAGTGTTCTAGCCCATATCACCAGGCACTTGTATCCTAACACTAATATTTGTTTATAGCTCTTATTTTTTTGATAATTTTCATTCCCTTGAGCAAATTTCTTAGTGTTGTCATTTTAACAATCTCCAAAGCTGATTTTAAACGTTGGGAAAATATTGTGCAGAAAAGTAAATAGCATTACAATAATGTTTAAACCCCCACAAAAAAGAAAACATCCAAGTATACAAACTTTTCACATTTACACTATGTGGATTTTTTTTTTCTGTCCCTCTCCTTATTATATTTATATTGTATATTCACCAAATTCTCATCATTTATAGTTCATTGCACTGGTGTTTCCCAAATCCTCTGTCTGTAATTTGCGACAAATAAAGCTTGGTAAAATGTAATCTAATCCTAATTACCCTTACTGTCGCTATGTGTTATGAGATGAATAACTCAGCAGCACCACCCCCTGACATTTCGTGGTGGTAGTTTTACAAAAGTCAGATTCAGAACCCAGAGTATAAGCTCTATATATAGCCCATCTAATGTGTCATAAAACTGCACGAATAGAATAATGTTACCAGTACAGGACTCCACTTAACACTACCGAACACAACATAAAACTGCACCAATAGAATAATGTTACCAGCACAGGACTCCACTTAACACTACCGAACACAACATAAAACTGCACCAATAAAATAATGTTACCAGTACAGGACTCCACTTAACACTACCGAACACAACATAAAACTGCACCAATAGAATAATGTTACCAG
>NW_018404023.1:316867-427062 GCF_002113885.1 Mizuhopecten yessoensis
CTTGGTCCATTACATGATAAACTACAGTAAATTACATTTTCTCAACTCCAAGATGTCCTATAGATCTGTAATGGAACTGGACTCGGTCGATCATGGGTGACCAGCTCAATTGGTAGAGCGTCTGTCTAGAGTTCGGAGGGTCCCGGGTTCGAACCCCAGTCTGGCCATTACATGCTTGATTCTCAAAGTATGTCAGATGTCACTGATGGGATAGGGTGGTTCATTACCATAGTCAGTACATACACACTCATAGTAGGTGTTTACCCTATCACCACTGTAGACCACAATGGACTCATCCAGATCAATGCAAGGTAGAGTCTACTACAGTTACATAGGGATGAAAATGTTAAGCTTCATGTGGGATGAAATGTTTTGCTCCAAGGTATAATTTTATTTTCAGACCTATCACTTCATAATGTAAACCTTGATAATAATATTTACTTTTGAATACATTTTGAAGTAAGTGTGTTTACCTCAAACACAGGAAAACTGATTACTAAATGTAAAAGACAATTATTGGTCCCTGGTCTGATTTGGTGGGGTCACAACAAATTGTTTAGAATAGCTTAATAGAGAATTTTACAATGTTATTTGGTCATAAAAGGCATTTTATGTGGGCATTAAACATATCAAACTTTTGCAACACAATAAAAGCAACATTCACTCTACGTCGGGGCTGCGGTGGCCAAGTGGTTAAGGCGTCTCACATTCAGCTACCACTAGGTCGCGGGCTCGAGACCTACGTGGGGCAGTAGCCAGGTACTGGCTGTAGGTCGGTGGTTTTTCTCCTCGAACTACAGCTTTTTCTCCATCACCAAAACCTGGCACGTCCTTAATAGGACGTAAAACACAAACAAACTAAATCTATGTCCAAGTTTTCGGGCTTAGCCCTTCATCAGGTACTCAATGATTCTCACCCTTAATTATGTCACATACATAAGTATTCAAAAAGAGATGTGACACAAGTGTGAGGACCATTCAACCCTGATGAGGGGCTAAGCCCGAAAACTCTAAAGATGTAAGGCGACTGTTGCTAGTAATTTTATAATATTCCCTGTAGGGATTTTGTCATTAATATTTATTTTGCAACACATTTTCTTATCCATAAAATTTTAAGAAGGTTGACAGGTACAGGTTGACCTTTTTGAGCAATGACGGACTCTGTGAACAGATTTAGTGTGCGGTGGTTTTACCTTGTGACAGCCGACCTAGATCTACTTACCATGTGGGGATGGGCTGACTTTCATAAGGACTCTGATCTGTTTCACTGGGCGTGGTTTTATGTTGTGGGAGTGACAGCTGATCTAGATCTAATTACCATGTGGGTGTGTTTTTTCCTTCTGGGAAAGGCCTATTTTTGCACTGGGAGTGGTCAGACCTGTAAGGCAATGATTGACACTACTATCTGTTTCAGTGGGTGTGGTTTTAGGTTGTGGGAGTGACCTATTTATGAAATGGGAGTGGTCATACCTCTAAGGCAGTCATAGACTCTATGATCTATCTAGTAGGTGTGGCTTTGTTAGAATGACCTATTCCCGATGTGGGAGCTAGTGGTAGGACCCACATGTATATAGTCAATGACAGGCTTTGATTTGTTTTAGTGTGTATGGCTATGTCTTATAGGAGTGGCCTATGTATGATGTGGGCGTGGTCTGACCTTTTAAGGCAATGACAGGCTGAGTGGGATTCATCTGTATGGAGTCTGCACTTGTCTGTCCAGCGTACGAGATGACACCATCCTTAGGGTTCAGCACAGTCACCTGTAATACCATAAAATACATCGGTTAAACATCTGTTATAAATACACCTGTAAAAAAAATACAAACACCTGTTAAACATACACCTTTTAAACAAATACATACACCTGTTTAACAAATACATACACCCGTTAGACAAATACATACACCTGTTAAACAAATACATACACCTGTTAAACAAATACATACATTTGTTAAACATACACCTGTTATATATACACCTGTAAAAAAATACATACAACTGTTAAACATACACCTATTAGTGAATACATACACCTGTTACAAAATTAAAACAAGAGGCCCAGAGGGCCTGTATCGCTCACCTGAATATGTTTAAAATTATTGGTATGAAGTAAAGATATAGCACTCTATGGTAGGTGCTGTAAGTACATATAAAATTTCAGAAAGATCCATTCAGTACTTGAGATATAGCGAGTACAAACTTCAAACAGAGCCCCACCCCTATACCCACCAATTATACAAAATTGAGTCCCCTTGACCCAAGGATGCTCAAGCTGACCAATAAGTTGTGTCCCATTGGGTGTCAGATTAGATAAGTCAATCTGACCAATAGGTTGTGTCCCACAGGGTGTCAGATTAGATAAGTCAATTTGACCAATAGGTTGTGCCCCACAGGGTGTCAGATTAGATAAGACAATCTGACCAATAGGTTGTGTCCCACAGGGGGTCAGATTAGATAAGTCAATCTGACCAATTGGTTGTGTCCCACAGGGTGTCAGATTAGACAGGTTAATCTGACCAATAGGTAATGTGTCCGACTGCAGGGTGTCAGATACGATAAGTCAATTTGACCAATAGGTTGTGCCCCACAGGGTGTCAGATTAGATAAGTCAATTTGACCAATAGGTTGTGCCCCACAGGGTGTCAGATTAGCTAAGTCAATCTGACCAATAGGTTGTGTCCCACAGGGTGTCAGATACGATAAGTCAATCTGACCAATAGGTTGTGTCCCACAGGGTGTCAGATTAGATAAGTCAATCTGACCAATAAGTTGTGTCCCACAGGGTGTCAGATTAGATAAGTTAATCTAACCAATAGGTTGTGTCCCACAGGGTGTCAGATTAGATAAGTCAATCTGACCAATAGGTTGTGTCCCACAGGGGGTCAGATTAGATAAGTTAATCTGACCAATAGGTTGTGTCCCACAGGGTATCAGATTAGATAAGTTAATCTGACCAATAAGTTGTGTCCCACAGTGTGTCAGATTAGATAAGGTTATCTGACCAATAAGTTGTGTCCGACAGTGTGTCAGATTAGATAAGTCAATTTGACCAATAGGTTGTGCCCCACAGGATGTCAGATTAGATAAGTCAATCTGACCTATAAGTTGTGTCCCACAGTGTGTCAGATTAGATAAGGTTATCTGACCAATAAGTTGTGTCCGACAGTGTGTCAGATTAGATAAGTCAATTTGACCAATAGGTTGTGCCCCACAGGGTGTCAGATTAGATAAGACAATCTGACCAATAGGTTGTGTCCCCCATGGTGTCAGATTAGATAAGTCAATCTGACCTATAAGTTGTGTCCCACAGTGTGTCAGATTAGATAAGGTTATCTGACCAATAAGTTGTGTCCGACAGTGTGTCAGATTAGATAAGTCAATTTGACCAATAGGTTGTGCCCCACAGGATGTCAGATTAGATAAGTTAATCTGACCAATAAGGTGTGTCCCACAGGGTGTCAGATTAGACAGGTTAATCTGACCAATAGGTTGTGTCCCACAGGGTATCAGATTAGATAAGTTAATCTGACCAATAAGTTGTGTCCCACAGTGTGTCAGATTAGATAAGGTTATCTGACCAATAAGTTGTGTCCCACAGGGGGTCAGATTAGACAGTTTATTCTAACCAATAGGTTGTGGACCACAGGGTGTCAGATTAGAACAGTTAATCTGACAAATAAGTTGTGTCCCATGGGGTGTCAGATTAGATAAGTTAATCTGACCAATAAGTTGTGTCCCACAGGGTGTCAGATTAGACAGGTTAATCTAACCACTATGTTGTGTCCCACAGGGTGTCAGATTAGATAATGTTATCTGACCAATAAGTTGTGTCCCACAGTGTGTCAGATTAGACAGGTTAATCTGACCACTTTGTTGTGTCCCATAGGGTGTCAGATTAGATAAGGTTATCTGACCAATAAGTTGTGTCCCACAGTGTGTTAGATTAGACAGGTTAATCTAACAACTATGTTGTGTCCCACAGGGTGTCAGATTAGATAAGGTTATCTGACCAATAAGTTGTGTCCCACAGTGTGTCAGATTAGATAAGGTTATCTGACCAATAAGTTGTGTCCGACAGTGTGGCAGATTAGATAAGTCAATCTGACCTATAAGTTGTGTCCCACAGTGTGTCAGATTAGACAGGTTAATCTGACCACCATGTTGTGTCCCATGGGATACATCATATTAAAGTAAATCTCACGACTATGTTGTGTCTTACAGGGTGTCAGATTAGACAGGTGAACATGCCTTATTTGTTGTGCACCAAGTCGTGTCAGAATAGACAGGTTAGTATGTATTGATCCATATTCTGTCTGCTGTTTAAAACAAGATAAAACAAAACTCAGTTCATGTCAAAATTGTCATCACAAATTACTCATTTCCCTTGAAATTGAAAAAAGGAAATGAGTGACTCATATCCACACATAACGGTTTATGGTCATATGATAGATACATACATATATCAGCATGTACAACTTAACTCATTCACCCTGAAGTCACATTTAAACTCCTCCAATTCAAAGGTTGGAATAGTTCATTATGAAATTTCAGGGGTTAATGAGTGTAATTCTGTTGTAAAAATGTAGATCACTTAGTGTGAAAAAATAGTACCAACTGCCATCTTCAACAATAAATATATCCAAAACAATGAAGACGTATTTCATTGACTACAATCTACATGNCCCCCCCCCCCCCTCCCTCTTTCCGTGTATCATATTTCTGATTTGTTTTTAGCAGTTGATTATGTGTACTTTACATGTCATTATGATATGTTGCTTTTTCTTTCGTATTATGAATTGACACTTATCTCAGCAGTTTTATTAAACATTTTACATGTAGTTTGTATATATGGCTGGCTCTTTCTTTTAGTATATTGAATTTTCGTTTCATTTTTCACAGTAGTTTTATTACGTATCTTTTAAAATTTACATGCAGTTTGAATAGATTGCGTTTCCTTATCATCACTTAGAATGTGGGTGGAGTTACAAATCTGTAAAACAGAGATAAGACGAGCATGATGGGTCAGTTTTAGGGGCAGATTTAAGTCAAATATATACCGTGTCTGTTTATCAGATGAAGATAAAGCAACTACGAAGGGTCAGTTTAAGGGGCAGCAATAAACATGCATGATGGAATTGACTGTTTAATTAAATATAAACTTTATTTATTTTACAACAATTATGAAACAAGTTATATAACTTATATTAATCATTCTTTTTGGGCCCGAATGTGAGTGCGCAGGGGGTCTTAATGTGGGAGGAAACCAGAGTACCTGGAGAAAACCCCACGTGGTCAGGCAGATGACATCATACCTTTTCACATCTAATCGGGGAATCAAGTCCTAGTTGCCTTGGTGAAAGGCCAATGTGTTATCCACTGCGCCACCTGACACCCATTTGTTTAATTTGACCATCACACAACACATGTCATAGTTTTTGGAGTTATTGCATGCTCATTCTGCTTTAAAACAAAATATAAAGCAAATGGCTCTAAAATCGATCTTTTGCAGATAAAATATTTTTTAAATTGACTCAAAATATCACTTATATTCCTACATATAACAGATTATTAGATTCTGTATCTCCCGTGTGATGCAGACAGAGAAATACCAACCTTAGGGTAAGATTTTTGAATTATGCTTGAGGCTTTGTCTATTGCTAAACTTTTTAAAAAATCTTGAGGTTGAGGTTTTCTCTGCCTATACTTTGCGGCTGTTTTTCCCCATACTTTGTTGTAACAGAAAACCTGATGGACCATGCCATCATCAACAGCATGTGAAATGTGTAACGAAATTAACGACACTTGTTACATTACAGAAAGTGATGACGTGATGGGGACATTTTCAGAATAATAGGGTGTGTTATCTTTTCCCAGCAACAAAGGTAATAATATACACCTGTGAAATTTGGGAGAAATCAACATTATACATGTAGTTCAATTATGAACCCATTTTTTTTTTATAAAAAACTTGGCTGAAGTGCTATAACACTGGGCTCTATAGAACTAGCCCGATTTTAACCGAGCCACACACCAACTTAGTTGTTAAATCAGCACTATAAAACACATTTCATTGGAATTATCCTCAACAATAGTCTTTACCATTCAGCAGATTCCAACTCTACTTTACAATTTTTTGATTGATCAACCATCTGGGCTGGGCTGCCCTCACTACCTACGTATACCAACACACACACAAAGAAAAGTCTGGTTTGGTATCAGACGTGAAACTTTTACCACTTCACCATCCCACCAGAACAATCTAATGGTTAACGTTCAACCATACGGCCCACACACTCGGCCCACACTCATATAAGACAATGGGAATGGCAGATATATATTTGTAGGCAGTTTCAGATCATTAAAGAGTAAGTCTTTTTAAAAACCAACTGCTATCAATGTCTAGTAAATATGAGAAGTGTCGACTTTCATTGTAAATTATTGCCAACAATTAAACATTAAAAAATTGAATATTCCTTACATACATGTCACGTTTAAATTATGTATATCTTTTCAAAATGCTGATTAATTAAAAGGGTCCGCTTGACTGTGTAAAGCGGATCCTTTAAAAACCAGCCATATACTGAGAATATCAGTCTCTGGTCATATCAAGTTTATACAGGTTACTCTAGATCTATACCATCAAATGTTGACTTAACTCATTCACCCCTGAAGACACATTTGAACTCTTCCAAATCAAAGGTTGGAATAGTTCATTATACAATTTCAGGGGTGATTGAGTTAAATTTAAATTCAATTTAAACACTTAGCAACTTCATTCTTTCATTGATTTTGGTCAAACATTATGCAAAGGTCAAATATGGGTATACCTCTGACATCCTTGTGTTTCAGGGTTCCAAGGTCAAGGCCAAGGTAACTTGCTATATATAGAAAATCATCAACTGATTCAATTTAAACACTTAGCAACTTCATTCAATATGTTATGGAGATGGTAATAACACACAGAAACAAGAGGCCCAATGGGCCTGCATCGCTCACCTGGTATTAATCTCACACTTGTAATCTTAAAAGTGGACTGAAATACATTTACAGGCAGAATATCAGTGTTTGATTCATAAGAACCTATTAAACGATTTAAACATATGACGTCTGTGACCTTGAATGCCGAACAAGGACATTAGGTTGAAAGTGGGTCAAGGTCATACATTTGACGAACTTGGTAGCCCTTCATCCCAGCATGCTACAGTCCCAATATCAGGACCCTGGGCCTTTTGGTTATTGAGAAGAAGTCGTTTGAAGATTTTACGACATTTGACCGCAGTGACCTTGAAAGTGGGTCAAGGTCATTTATTTGAACAAACTTGGTAGCCCTTCATCCCAGCATGCTACAGGCCATATATAAGTATCAGCTTCGGCCTCTTGGTTATTCAGAAGTTGTTTAAAGTAGATATTGACGCCAAAGGACGGACAGACGGAGAACGGACGGACGACAGACAGACGGACGGACGGAGGACAGACGGACAAAAGATGGACGCCGCACCACAGCATAATATAAGCTCAGTTGGCCCTTCGGGTCAGGTGAAAAGGCCAGGTGAGCTAAAAAATGATGATGTTGGTCGAACCTTGGATATGCCGAATACCATGCATTCCTCGAACTATTGATCTCCATGGACCCTACGAGTTCGAGTAAATGGGGATTTACTGTATATTTTCCTTGACTTTAAACATGTCATAATGTGAACAAAATCACGAAATATTAAGTGCATTTATACCTCCCGTACAAGGAAGAATTTCAATTTTCCACTTAATTTTATGTTAATAGTGAAAATTTCTATAAACTTTGTTTTCCAGTTACAGTTGTACATATTTGAGCATCCAATCCTCACTCTTAATGACTCATCGACCCATACATCAAAACAAAAACTTCCTTATGGGTTCTCGGAATATCCCAAAGTTAAAGGACTACAGCTGCTGATTAAAACCCGACCACACTTGGAATAAACCAGTAGGGATGGCAGACCCAGACGTACAACTGGTGGAGATGTCTGTATCAAAGACTTGGGGTCCGGGTGTTCTGAAATTATGAAGCAGTTGCCTTCCTGAGCAAATACAACAGAGAGGTAAGACATTTGTTCACCTTTAAAATCGTAACTTGATCAAAATACGGACACTTTTCAAATGACGACTACTAAAGCACACTCCTTGGTACAGTTAATCAACATGCTGTGTGCGATCTATCAGCTGTCATCTACGACCATATTTTGTCAGAAGGAAATCCCTTTCTGTTGCAATTTTTTTGTTATGCTTTTGATTGGTCGATAAAATGAACACTAACGAAAATATAAAACAAAACACGGAATATAGAGGAACTGGTTGTGATACGGACATGTGTAGGGTAATTACGAACACGCTACTCTACTCATGCAATCAATGAATAAACCCATAGAAACTGGTTGCAATGTTTCACCAATGTTTCGACATCTTCCCTTCTTTTCATCAATGTTTCGACATCTTCCCTTCTTTTCTCTTATCTGTTTGATTGAGTCATGTAAACAGTAAATTCACCTTGAGGTAACTTTTGATCTAAACTTCATACTGCTGTGTTTAAAAGACAGCCTTCAAAGTTCGAAGTGTGTTTATTTTTCACATATTTACTAGAACAGTACTTCATACGAGAAAGATCTGTTAAATACTTCCTTGGAAATAGTGATAATGTTATTGAAATGTCAAAATCAAAGATGACTGCCTGCAGCCATCTTGCTTTTATGATCACTCTCAAAGTATACATGCCCAACTAGGGACCAAGGGGAATCTTCACATGAAATTTGAGAAAGATCTGTTTAGTACTCTTTGATCGAAATATAGTGATAACAAACTTTAAGTCTTAAAATCCAAGATAAATGTCTTGATACAACTTATAAATGTATAATGCTGATTTTTATGCTTTATTTTAATCAACTATATTAATAACTGTCACTGTAGGGATACTACAATTCATGTGTTGTAAAGCGCCTTAGAGTAATTTTGCAAATTGGATTATGGGTGCTTTATAAATGTTGTATATTATTATAATGTTTTCAAATATTTGTGAAAAGAGATATTCTTCCATTGCAGACCTCACCAACATACAGCTATGGAGAGCCCATGGGATATTGAGAGGGTTTCCGTGTTGCTGTCAAAACTCCTTGAGAGGGAAATCTTGGGGTCAAGGGAGATAATGGACTTCAGGAGAAGAGAAATGCTTGGACAGGAATATATAGATAACATTCTTGATGACGTAAAAATAATGTTCTGTGGAAGTACCATTGAAGGAGTTAGTCTACCTCGTTCAGATGTTGACGTTATGTTGGTGGATAAATATGTGGAGGTTATGTATCCCGAACAGCATGTTTCTCCAGACAGTACAAGAAGGACTGTGCTGTATGTGAAAGAGGCCGACTGTCGACCTGGATATGTTGCCTTACAATTAGGTCATCTTGGACAGAAAATTGCAGAGTGTTTATGCAATTCACTTGTTCCCATTGGAAAGGCTATATTTGTTTCAAGTGACATGTACAGAGAACAGCATGTAAAAAAACTAAATAGCCCAGCAATGCCTATGAATTCAAATGGGCCGAGCACTTCGAACGGTTTTTTAGATATGGTAAGATGCTTTCACTGTAACAGTTGGCCAAGGGAGGCTAACCAATGGGTGACACGTCCTCGTCTGTATGGATGGCCAACACAAGCACTGATTGACAGAGTTGTACAAAGTGGTTGTCATCTTGTCCCTGTAGGGGACAAATGTTCCGACGACACACTATTGCAGTGGAGGATATCGTTTGCATCAGCAGAGAGACTGTTAGTTCACTCTTTTAGTCACATACAAATGAAAGTTTACTTTTTGCTGAAATATTTCTTGAAACAATTGAAAGACACTTTGCGAAATATCATTGGGAAAAAAGATGATGATATTTTGTGCTCTTATCATTTAAAAACACTGATGTTTTTTTCAATGGAAAACTCTCATCCAAAGCTCTGGCAGGAACAAAAATTATTTCATTGTTTCTGGTTTTGCTTTAATATTTTGATATCTTATGTCAGGGCAGGACACTTCCCCCAATACTTCATTCCAACCAACAACTTGTTCCAGAGAAAGGTTCATGGACAAAATCAACAAAAGCTATTTCACATTTTCGACAGGTTTCATATAAAGAAGTTACTTTGTCTATCAAAAGGTCCTGGGACACGTCACCATCCGGTAGATATACTGCAACGTGTTTGTAGTGTTGAAGTGCAAACCAAACTAATGTGTGCACAAACTGCACAAGAAATCGAGTACACACAAGACATGTTTGCCAAATGTACATTGCAGAACAAGAGGGTGGTGAAATCTTTGGATGCTAAAGATATATCATTTGCCATTATCAGATCAATAGATTTACTAATGAAATCTCATTCGGAAGTAGACGAAGTGCTCACATTTGCAAACACTGTCAAATTGGTATCTCAATTAGCAAGTTCAGAAGCTCAACAAAACCTGATGGGTGGGCTTACAAACAACAAGACCAGGTATCGCACCTTGAGGAAGTGTCAACACAGGTTGACACTTTGTGCCTCAATGGGCACAAAGGTTTTGGATTTGGCAACTCTTCACTACCTCACAGGGAACTACTTGAACGCCCTACAGATGTGTAAACAAATAACTTCACAGCCATCATATTTCACCTTTACTAGAACTCTCTTGCACGAAAAACAAGAAGCAATGTATATAAAGCAATACTGTGGCAAAGGATATACCTCAATTTACAAACTGAAGAAAATATTCACAGAAATAATAAAAGTAAATAACAAATTGATGCATCTTCCCCACTTTCGCTTGGTGGTATCAAGAAACCCAATATATGGTGTGCCTACTACTCCACTATCATATGCTGTGTTCCTGTCCTTCCTTTGCTGCCATGAGCTCAGAGACAAAAGAGGACGTGATTTAGCACTACGTAACATGAAATTGCTCAGCCCAGATGACTGCCACAGAGGATACTGGATGGTGTATACAATGTTGGGAATATGTTACGNACTACGTAACATGAAATTGCTCAGCTTAGATGACTGCCACAGAGGACACTGGATGGTGCATACAATGTTGGGAATATGTTACGAAACCATTGGGGAATACCCTAGGGCCATCAGAGCTTACCTGGACTCAGCTAATAAACCGATAGAGGATTGGGAGCAAAACCCTGCTCTGGAAAGGATTGCTGCTCTTAGGAGATTTGCCACTTGATGCCATTATCCTAAAGTGTCTTTAGACTCTGTGTTTACAATGGTCAAGTGATAAATACTATTTGTGAAGTGAGGGTAATAAACACTGGTTACCTCGCTCAAAACAAAATCTTGTTGACAGAGGGACCTGATCAAACTGAAACCTGTAAAAACTGTAAACATCTATAAACCAGAACTTCAACTATGTTTACCTGTACACATTTCTGTGTAAAATATACCTGTGTCACCTGTATACCTGTATAAACAAGACCTTCAACTAGGTCCCACTGTAAATATTTTGATGTAACCCTGTAAAATCTGTATATCTGCATAAAACAGACCTTCACGTATGTCTGTACACATTTCATGTAAACTCAACCTGTATAATATGGATACCTGTATAAACAAGACCTTCAACCAGGTCCAACTGTATATATTTTTATGTGATCTGAACCTGTGGAAGGTTGGATACTTGCACAAACAAAATCTAGGTCCAACTGTACACACTTTTTATGTAAACAAAGCCTGTGTTATGTGGATACCTGTATAGAACAGACCTTTAACTAGGTCCAACTGTATATATTTTATGCAAACAGAGCCTGTTTTATGTGGATACCTGTACAAACAAAAACTTTCATCTAGGTCCAACTGTGTTTATTTTTATGCAAACTGAACCTGTGTAATATGGATACCTGTATAAACAAGACCTTCAACTAGGTCCAACTGTATATATTTTATGCAAACAGAGCCTGTTTTATGTGGATACCTGTACAAACAAAAAGTTTCCAACTGTGTTTATTTTTACGTAACCCTGTATAATCTGCATACCAGCTGTATAAACCAAACCTTCAACTAGGTCCAACTGTACACATTTTTATGTAAACAGAACCAGTGTAATATGGATTCCTGTATAAACAAGATCTTCAATTAGATCCCACTGTATATATTTTTACATAAATTGAACCTGTGTAATATGGAAACCTGTATAAACAAGACCTTTTACTTAGCCCCACTGTATATATTTTTATATAAACAGAATCTGTGTTATGTGGATACCTGTATAAACCAAACCTTCAACTAAGTCGAACTGTACACGTTTTTATATAAACAGAATCTGTGTTATGTGGATACCTGTATAAACCAAACCTTCAACTAGGTCGAACTGTACACATTTTTATATAAACAGAACCTGTTTAATGTGGATACCTGTATAAACAAAACCTTCATGTAGGTCTAACTGTACACATTTATTATGTAAACAGAGCCTGTGATATGTAGAAACCTGTAGAAACAAGACCTTCAACTTGTAAAGGTCCAACTGTATATATTTTATGCAAACTGATCATGAACCTATGTGATAAAGATACCTGTGTTATGTGGATACCTGCATAAACAAGACCTTCAACTAGGTCCAACTCTATATATTTTAATGTGAACTGAACCTGTGTAATATGGATACCTGTACAAACATAACCTTAAACTAGGTCCACCTGAATATATTTTTAAGTAAACTGAACCTGTGTTATGTGGATACCTGTATAAACAAGACCTTAAACTAGGTCCCACTGTATACATTTTTACATAAGTTGAACCTGTATAATATGGATACCTGTATAAACAAGACCTTTTTACTAAGCCCCACTGTATATATTTTTATGTAAACAGAACCTGTGTTATGTGGATACCTGTATAAACCAAACCTTCAACTAGGTCCAACTGTACACATTTTAATATAAACAGAACCTGTTTTATGTGGATACCTGCATAAACAACACCTTCAACTAGGTCCAACTCTATATATTTTATGTAAACAGATCCTGCATATTGTGGATACCTGTATAAACAAGACCTTAAACTAGGTCCCACTGTATACATTTTATATAAATTGAACCTGTGTAATATGGATACCTATATAAACAAGACCTTTTACTTAGCCCCACTGTATATATTTTTACATAAACAGAACCTATGTAATATGGATACCTGTACAAACAAAAACTTTCATCTAGGTCCAACTGTGGTTTTTTTTTATGTAACTCTGTATAATCTGCATACCAGCTGTATAAACCAGACCTTCAACTAGGTCCAACGGTACACATTTTTATGTAAACAGAACCAGTGTAATATGGATTCCTGTATAAACAAGATCTTCATTTAGATCCCACTGTATATATTTTTACATACAAGATCTTCAATTAGATCCAACTGTATATATTTTTACACAAATTGAACCTGTGTAATATGGATACCTGTATAAACAAGATCTTCAATTAGATCCCACTGTATATATTTTTACATAAATTGAACCTGTGTAATATGGATACCTGTATAAACAAGACCTTTTACTAAGCCCAACTGTATATATTTTTATATAAACAGAACCTGTGTTATGTGGATACCTGTATAAACCAAACCTTCAACTAGGTCCAACTGTACACATTTTTATATAAACAGGACCTGTTTTATGTGGATACCTGCATAAACAACACCTTCAACTAGGTCCAAATCTATATATTTTATGTAAACAGATCCTGCGTATTGTGGATACCTGTATAAACAAGACCTTAAACTAAGTCCCACTGTATACATTTTATATAAATTGAACCTGTGTAATATGGATACCTGTATAAACAAGACCTTTTACTAAGCCCCACTGTATATATTTTTATATAAACAGAGCCTGTGTTATGTGGATACCTGTATAAACCAAACCTTCAACTAGGTCAAACTGTACACATTTTTATATAAACAGAACCTGTGTAATATGGATTCCTGTATAAACAAGATCTTCAATAAGATCCCACTGTATATATTTTTACATAAATTGAACCTGTGTTATATGGATACCTGTATAAACAAGATCTTCAATTAGATCCCACTGTATATATTTTTACATAAATTGAACCTGTGTAATATGGATACCTGTATAAACAAGACCTTTTACTAAGCCCCACTGTATATTTTTTTTTATAAACAGAACCTGTGTTATGTGGATACCTGTATAAACCAAACCTTCAACTAGGTCGAACTGTACACGTTTTTAAATAAACAGAACCTGTTTTATGTGGATACCTGTATAAACAAAACCTTCATGTAGGTCCAACTGTACACATTTATTATGTAAACAGAGCCTGTGATATGTAGAAACCTGTAGAAACAAGACCTTCAACTTGTAAAGGTCCAACTGTATATATTTTATGTAAACTGAACCTATGTGATAAAGATATCTGTGTTATGTGGATACCTGTATAAACAACACCTTCAACTAGGTCCAACTCTATATATTTTATGTAAACAGATCCTGCGTATTGTGGATACCTGTATAAACAAGACCTTAAACTAGGTCCCACTGTATACATTTTTATATAAATTGAACCTGTGTAATATGGATACCTGTATAAACAAGACCTTTTACTAAGCCCCACTGTATATATTTTTAAGTAAACTGAACCTGTGTTATGTGGATACCTGTATAAACAAGTTCTTTTACTAAGCCCCACTGTATATATTTTTATGTAAACAGAACCTATGTAATATGGATACCTGTATAAACAAAACCTTCATGTAGGTCCAACTGTATATATTTTTTTATGTAAACAGAGCCTGTGATATGTAGAAACCTGTAGAAACAAGACCTTCAACTTGTAAAGGTCCAACTGTATATATATTATGTAAACTGAACCTATGTGATAAAGATACCTGTGTTATGTGGATACCTGCATAAACCAGACCTTCAAGTAAGTCCAACTGTGTATATTTTTATGTAAACTGAACCTGTTTAATATGGATACCTGTATTAACCAGACCTTCATGTAGGTCCCACTGTATACACTTTTTTATGTAAACTGAACCTGTGTAATATGGATACCTGTATTAACCAGACCTTCATGTAGGTCCCACTGTATACACTTTTTTATGTAAACTGAACCTGTGTAATATGGATACCTGTATTAACCAGACCTTCATGTAGGTCCCACTGTATACACTTTTTTATGTAAACTGAACCTGTGTAATATGGATACCTGTATTAACCAGACCTTCATGTAGGTCCCACTGTATACACTTTTTTATGTAAACTGAACCTGTGTAATATGGATACCTGTATTAACCAGACCTTCATGTAGGTCCCACTGTATACACTTTTTTATGTAAACTGAACCTGTGTAATATGGATACCTGAATTAACCAGACCTTCATGTAGGTTTGATCTTCTGATGTACATCAAACTTATCCTGCAGTAGAGAAACAGTAAAACTGACTGGCTTTGACTCCTCCTCGTCTGTAATCTTCAAAGGACAGGTATAGCCTAACGATCGGTCAAGTATTTTTACCGTGTGCCTTCGATTTTGTAATGACATATCCCAGGGGTGCAGAGAGCGAAAGTGAGCATAACCCTGGAGTATCGGTGATGCAATCATTTGTGCTTATCAGTGACTTTGTGGAAAGTGAAAGCTAGTAAAACAAGAGATCCCAGAGGGATCTTGGCGCCTACCATTGTACCATCTTCATTAGTTCTATGTCAGTTTGATCTTTTCTCTTCTTTTCTCTTGTCTGTTTGATCAAGTCATGTAAACAGTAAATGCACTGCTCCACATATTTACTTCTGTAGTACAGTTCTTTAAATGTAAGAGAAATAGATCCGATCATTACAATATCAGAAAGATCTCAATCAAAATTGAGAAAGACCTCTCCAAAACATTCTGAGGTATAGCCATAACAAACATTCACTGTCAATATCCATCAGATGATGGTCGGCTTCAAAAGTCTCTGCTAATCCAGAATGAAGGAATTGAGAGACAACAATTATATCACTGATGTACATGTGTAGATACCCGAGTAGTCAGCAGTCACTTTTATAAACGTTTTCTTCAGGTTGGATAGGTATAGGTTCATACAGCACGACCAGTGAAATGTTAATGCTTGTGCTATATGAAGCAGTATACAATCTGTAGCCATTCAATTTGTTTGGAAATCAAATACTGTAGTACAGTTACTATTTAATTCAACCGTACTACTGCAGGTTTGTTAATTCTTACAAAACATTTTAATTTTTGCGAATGCATGACAAGTCTTTAATTAATGAACTTTGTAAATGTTTTTCACAATTTACAATAAAACTTAACATATACCCCAAGTACTATTCCTCTGCGGACTACGTGTTGAAGATTGTTATCAACAAATCTATGAATTCAATGTTTTGTATCTATAAGAGGGATAATTGTTTAATAAAAATTCTGAAACGCATTAACAAGGCATTATAGTTGTGTATTACCATCAGCACTGAGTATCAGCTTTTAGTTTTCTAATTACGTTTCTCTGGTTCACATGAAACTTGAAAAAATATCCAATTTAGTTTTGTGTCGAAACTAAAAACTTTATTTACTCCAGGGAATGACAATTGTATATATGGAGTATTGTGTTACGTGATGGGTATTGTGGGCTAATCATACGGATACAATACATTTCTACAGACAGACAGACTAACCTGACTCTGGAGCCAGCTAATGTAACTACACAACACCTATATAAATATCACACTCGTTGTGGGGTAGAGCTGTTAAAGGTCTTGTAAAGCCTGTGTCCTGGTCCCCATTGTGTTACGGTCTGACTTTATTGCAATACAGCTCAATAAAATCTACTACCCTGGAATCAAATTGATGTTAACATTTCACAACTTCAACTGAGGAGATTGTAGAATAATGTTAACATTTCATCTCCTCAACCCAGGAGATAGTAGAATAATGTTAACATTTCATCTCCGCAACCAAGGATATAGTGTATTGTTAACATTTCATCTCCTCAACCAAGGAGATAGTAGAATAATGTTAACATTTCATCTCCTCAACCCAGGAGATTGTAGAATAATGTTAACATTTCAATCCTCAACTCAGGAGATAGTAGAATAATGATAACATTTCATCTCCACAACCCAGGAGATTGTAGAATAATGTTAACATTTCAAACCTCAACTCAGGAGATAGTAGAATAATGATAACATTTCATCTCCTCAACCCAGGAGATTGTAGAATTATGTTAACATTTCAATCCTCAACCCAGGAGATAGTGTATTATGTTAACATTTCATCTCCTCAACCCAGGAGATAGTAGAATAATGTTAACATTTCAATCCTCAACCAAGGAGATAGTAGAATTATGTTAATATTTCAATCCTCAACCAAGGAGATAGTAGAATAATGTTAACATTTCATCTCCTCAACCCAGGACATTGTAGAATTATGTTAACTTTTTATCCTCAACCAAGGAGATAGTAGAATAATGTTAAAATTTCATCTCCTCAACCCAGGAGATTGTAGAATTATGTTAACATTTCATCACATCAACCCAGGAGATTGTAGAATTATGTTAACATTTCATCTCCTTAACCAAGGAAATTGTAGAATAATGTTATCATTTCATCACCTCAACCCAGGAAATTGTAGAATTATGTTATCATTTCATCTCTTCAACCCAGAAGATTGTAGAATAATGTTATATTTCATCTCCTCAACCCAGGAAATTGTAGAATTATGTTATCATTTCATCTCTTCAACCCAGAAGATTGTAGAATAATGTTATATTTCATCACCTCAACCCAGGAAATTGTAGAATTATGTTATCATTTCATCTCTTCAACCCAGAAGATTGTAGAATAATGTTATATTTCATCTCCTCAACCCAGGAAATTGTAGAATTATGTTATCATTTCATCTCTTCAACCCAGAAGATTGTAGAATAATGTTATATTTCATCACCTCAACCCAGGAGATTGTAGAATAATGTTAACATTTCAATCCTCAACCCAGAAGATTGTAGAATAATGTTATCATTTAATCTCCTCAACCCAGGAGATTGTAGAATAATGTTAACATTTCATCACCTCAACCCAGGAGATTATACAATAATGTTATATTTCATCACATGAACCCATGGCCAGGAGATTGTAGAATTTGAACTGTTCCTGCTTGTTCCAAGTTGTTTAAATGATGATAAATTGAACAAATTGCTGAGAGAAGTTTTTTTTCCTTCATTTTAATATTTCATCTCCTCTAACCAGGATTCCTCAATTCCAAGAAATGGTGGAAATCATCCGAAGATTTGGTTTGGTTTAATTTTTGGTTTGGTTTGTGTTTGACGTCCTATTGACAGCTATATGGTCATTTAAGGATGAGCCAGGTTTTGGTGGTGGAAGAAAACCAGATTACCCGGAGAAAAACTACAGACCTGTAACTGGTGACTGCTTGATGTTCATATTATACTACAAAATCTTCATCTTAAAACCTGTGTACAGAGTATCAATATTAATCTTGATATTGATCCTCATAACATTAATCAATTACATTGTTTATTCAATTTCAAACAAAAATTAATTTACAGTCCTGAAGAATGTCCATCCGCTGATTTTGATTAGTTTTTCTGTAACATTTACCGTTAATGTTTTACGCCATTTTGAAATATTTCCTTTGATCTTTTAAAAATATGGCAAAATTTTAAAACTTGTTTTACTCCAATATCAATGACAAATATTACGTTTAGCTGTAATGGAAAAGGTTTCCCCAGATGTCCTCTAACTTTAAGTAACATTTTTAACTTCATCAAAAAAACCAAAATGGCCGCCATGACATCATATCAGATTTTTTCTCTAATTGCAATACCTCATTAACAGGTGAATGTATTTAATTTTTCTTTGGATATGTTGTGCAGAATATCAAATACATAACTTTTCTTAGGAAACATTTTTGAGTAAAATGTCAACTTCCGGTTTTTGGCAGGGGTCAAAGCTCAAACGCACTATATTGGGTACCAACNAAAAATCTTCTTCTTAAGTTCCACAAGGTCTAGAGTCTTGATATTTCATATCTAAGATGCTAAGATGTCTGGGTATCAGGTTTAAAGAAATAGTTGACATTGATCAAATATCAAGGTCACAATCAAGGTCACAAATGTCAAATGTTTAAAAAATTAAGATTTCTTTAATCAAGAATATTTCGAAAACTGTTCCATCGATTCACTTTATATTCAGCTATAATGTGGACAACACAAATGCGCACATTTTTGGAAGAAAACATTTTGAGTTGACCAGGTCAAGTTTTGAGTTATTTAGGGGTCAAACTTCATATGTGCTATTTCAAGATAATGACTTAAAAAAACTTCTTCTAAAGTTCTACAGGGTCTAGAGCCCTACTATTTGACACATAACATGGTCAGGTGATTGACTATCAAGTTTGAATTAATTATTGACTTTGAATGACTTTCAAGGTCACAGAGGTCATATATGTAAAAAAATTGAAACCACTTTTTCTGAATAACCAATTATTCCAGGGAAACGATGTTTGGCAAGAAGCATGCTTGAATGACAGGCTTTAAAGTGTGTGCAAATGAATGACCTTGACCTACTCTAAATATAATTTCAAAAGTGAAAGTCAAAAACCGTTTTAATTTTGTGCGATTGTGAAGTGTTCTCAGTACTCTCAGTACTTTGATTTATATCAAGACATCTAATACATGCTGGTATGTAACATAACATCTAATACATACATGACTACCTTCGTATACAACACCGCCCATTGGCTGCCTATATTTATTTACTACATCGATTACTTCGCACTCTTAATCTTAAAAGTAGGGACGGTTTACATCTCTACTGCGGTGGGTAAACATCAGCCTTTCTTTGGCATGGCAAACCCAACCGATATAGACAAAAAGATAGAAACTCGCTTAAATTGATCTATTTCCGCATCAACAGCGTTTTGTTTGTTCATTAGTTATTTGCCATGGACAACACTAGATCTGAAATCCGCAAAAAAAATTAAAAAAAATAGGGTCCACAAAAAAAAACAGAATTTTACAGTATCCGAGAATAACATCTCATCACCCTCATAGAAATGAAACCTGTTATAAAGCTTGTCAATCACTTGTCAAAAGAAATCTCGCATAACATCTTAATGATGAGGTTTAATCAATTTTTCTGTCAGACTAACATCCTTTCCTCCTAGTTGAATATTGATCTAAGCCGCAAAATCTGACGCCTACTGCTGTATCCCATTACCTGTGTACCAGAGTGTGAATTCTAAAGTCCGACAGTTGATGATTCAGTCTCCCAACCACTGTTCATGCAGTGTAGGCAAACCAACAAAACATTCCCTGATATCAAAAAAACACTTCTACCGGACTGGTTTTGTTAGATTTCAATTATTTAATTGCTCATTTGATCATTTCAAAAGATTTTTAAAAAACCCACATGTGATATGGAGATGCCATCATCTCCCTTTTTCCAGGCTTTCAAAATTAAACAGAAGATATGTCACTTTTGTCAAAAACCAAGTTCATCAGGAATGTATTTAATTGAAATCAAGTCTGATATCTAGTACAGTACTAGTATAACAAACAAGATAAAAGTCGTACAAATAAGATAAAAAGTTGTATGAACGAGATAGCATATGTACCGCAGGGCGAAACAATATATGCCCACCCAATGCCAATTAGACATACTGAAAATCCTTCTGATGCATTATTCATATATAAACATTTGTATTACTCATTGAAGTTGAAAACTATTTCTAGAATGTGGTGAAAGGTGAAAACATTCTGTACTTGACCAACTAAAGCTTAATGAATATACATATATTTCACATATCCTTTAATTTATGACCTTTAAAATAATGGTTTTCATTGGAGTTGTCTCCCTTTGTATATATTTCTCAAACCATGAAAATAGAATCTTTCACCATTAAAACCAAAGGTATTTCTATTGTCCATTAATTACTGGCAGATTTCCCTATCAGATAAGTTGTAAATATTGACCAAGTTTCCTTAGAAGTACTTGTGCGAAGAAAATGCAACAAGTCAGATAGCAGTATGCTAATACATGTAAATTATGCGTAGGTTTTATTTGCTCACATTTAAGCTGACCCATGGTCATTGTATAACATAAATGTTCACCAAGTTTCATCAAAATCCGGTTATAATTGACAAAGTTATTTTGCAGAAACCCATCAACCAAACAGAGCATAGTATGTTGATTAATTATATGTGTTTTCACTCAACTCCAAATTTAGCCACAACTTTTGAATAATTTACATGCACACCATAAATTTGCGGGTATAGTGCGAGGTATGTTTTTGGGGTCAGATTGGAAAAAAAAAATGGTGGGGGGGAATCCTGAAAATTACCAGTATTAAACTGGAAAAGTAGCAATCAAAGCTTAAGGTAGCTTGGTGTTTATAACGCTGATTAATTAACTAATTCTCAGTTTCTATAATGCTGATTAACTCTTTCCGTGCCGTTGTCGTGTACACAGGACAACTATATGTCATCCTGATCCCCATTGTCGTGTACAGATGACAAAATAATAGGTCATCTCATCCCCGTTGTCGTGTACACACGACAACAGACTTTGGTGTAACTTGTCTTATGTTTAGCTGGTTATCGCACACGACAATCGCGTAATACAATTATTTGTCGCTAAAATCAGCACCCATCAGTTGGAAAGAATTAGTTTTATAGGTGCAGAGTACACAATTTATATTTTGTGACCTATTGTTTTCGAATTTGCCGCAAGATGTTTGCGTTTGGTGATTCAAATATAAACAATATGGCGGCAACTTAATTCGATGTGAACCCTCATAAATTCATCACAAAATATTTATTTAGACTTATGGAAGTAAATATGAATATTTTAATATAACTTTTAATGAAATCTACTAGTAATTAGAAAATAAACTAACGACTTTGTATTCGTAAACAATAAACAATCCCTATTAGGAACCTCCACTACAAGGATGTTTTGAAAACACGGTTTCGTATCATTTGTTGCCGAACAGATGTCGATTTCTCGGTCATAATTAGCTGTCCGTTAGTCATCATGCTGCAAAAATGAAGAAGTGTGTGTCTATAAACAACAACATGGAACAATAACAATATTTGTTCACGGTTACCTGTTTAATTCTTGCAGCAATTACACCTCGTCTAAAATGAACATTGATAATCCACCATTTTGTTATTTGCGCGGGGGCGAGTCTAGTAAGGACATCCAGTACCGAATCCAGACCGGATTTGCGGTACGGAAAGAGTTAACCAACGATTTATTTATTTTGATTACAACAGATTAATGTTTTGATCAATCGATCATTAGACTTCAATGAGCGTGACGCTAACACCTTTAATGACCTATATAAACATATTCACACAAGCGACGGACAGTTATTAGCTAACATGAAGTCTAGGCTAATTGGATAATTACCGGTCATTAAACAGGTATGATATGACCGACGACTCCAAACAAAACTATTTAAAGGGAGATAATCCAATATGGCGGACCTGAAACTGGAGAACGATAACCCAAGAATGACTTGTGGGTGCGTATAGTGTGCACCCTCTTTTTGACATGACAATATTTACCTAAAAAAGTGTGCACTATACGTGCAAACTTACGGTACCAAATTTCATCAAAATCGAAGAACATATTAATCAAGGTATCCTGTAGAAACTAGTTTGGAAATTGACCAATCAAGTCAATTCAGCTTAGCATTATGGATGCATTAATTACCACTTCAACCTATATGTTGCTGTATATATTACACAGTTAAAGTATATGGGGTTGAGAGATAAATTAGCAAGTTTCTGGTATCCGGAGACCAGGTCTTTTTCCCAAGGCGAAGCTGAGGGAAATAGGCATGGTCAAGGGACACCAGAAACTTGCTATATCCCTAGCCTCAACCCTATACTTTAACCGTTTTATTATACCAATACACACTGGAGAGATAGTTTTAACTAGAAAATATTTGTAAACCATAAGCTGTGTAGCTTCACGTCCCAACTTGACGGCGCCATAATTGAAGAAACATGAGAAAGTGTCGTCTGCATAGTAGGAGGCCCGTTCGGTAGCAAGCTCCGCCCACCTCTCGCCTGATTGGCTCAGCAGAAACACCCTAGTGTAGGTGCGTTTTAGTTCAGAAGGTGCGTTTTTGTTCCCAGACTAACACACAGGACTAAAACAGTCAGGCAATAGTGGGGATATATCCGATTTAACCAATTACTTTTATATAGAGTAAATAAAGTAGAGGTATATTAAATATATTTATATGTGTGTAAAATTTAACTATCAAATCAAACAAGTTGGAAATGTAAACACACCTGCCTATTTCTTCTTTAGGATAAAGCATTAGATATATACACAGTGGCGTAGCAAATTGTTTTTAGGCGTGAATCAGAGGCTACATTTTCAAGTAGATTTTTTTTTATTTCTTTCCTTTTTTTATGATTTATACCGTAGGGACATATTCACCATAAAAAAAAACACCGAAAAACCGCACTAAATTGCTTCGGTTCGGTGTACGATATGTTTTTTCCATGTTTCGGTTCAGTTCGGTTTTTTGTATTACCTGACTTCCGGAATTTAACCATACATGTGTAACATAAAATTTGATTGGCTCGTATGATAAAAGCTGTGCAATAGTTGTTGCTGTTACAAAACTTTGCATCAATAAGTATGCAACATGGCAGAGCTTCAATTAAAAAACCTTCTTGCTTCCTTTCGCTCGCCTGTTTGGCAGCATTTTGGATTCCAGCTAAATGTCCCTGATAGAAATTCACTCTCCACTTGCTGCATATGTTTCGTAGATGTAAGTTACAAGTCAGGGAACACATCAAACATGGCGACGCATTTGAAGAGGAAGCATAACATTTCGTCATCCTGTATCGCATCAAAACGTAAAGTATTGTGGGTAGATATCATGAAACGTATCGTATTGTGGGTAGATATCATGATACATATCGTATTGTGGGTAGATATCATGATACATATCGTATTGTGGGTAGATATCATGATACGTATCGTATTGTGGGTAGATATCATGATACGTATCGTATTGTGGGTAGATATCATGATACCTATCGTATTGTGGGTAGATATCATGATACGTATCATATTGTGGGTAGATATCATGAAACGTATCGTATTGTGGGTAGATATCATGATACCTATCGTATTGTGGGTAGATATCATGATACGTATCGTATTGTGGCATAGGTGTATCGTTACAGCCCTAATTACTGATAATTATATATACATAGCTCTTTAAGCATCCAAGTGTGCTAAAACTTTTAATCATTCTTCAACAGTAGCATTTCTTGAAATAACGCGTTTTCTTAGCTTACAGCTGTGGATATGAACGGTGGCCAAGTCGATATGTCTAGTATTATATACCGCTGGTACACTGTGTACCTGTGAAACTATTATTGTAACAGATTGGTTTAGAGAACATCAAAGGGCAAATCTACAAACCTGTAGCTCAGCATCACTTATAGACAGATTAAACTTCAAAAAGATATTAATACATGCACCATAAACCAAATTAGCTATATATATATACACTCGGCTATAAATGGAGAACTGGCATAGAATATGATGTGCTGCAGGGAAAGAAGAGCTGGCCTACTCTAAAACATGGACTGTCAAGAGAAGCTGAATTAAATATTTCTGGATAAATTATCGATGTGCATGCTTAACATAATTAACACTAGTATTAAACTTTTTTTCATTCATGAAGTCTGTGACCAAACTACATACAAGTTCCAAGTCTTATATTCATAGAATATTGATGGGACTCAGAGAATTTCTGGAAATTCTTGAAATAAAAACAGTTTACATTCTGGGACCCATCGTTATTAGCAATAGAGTTGAAAAGGACCCATGAAAAGAAATTGTAGATTGATCACTGGAAGTGATAATAATTGTAACATGGATCTCATTTTCTTTTAAAATTTTAAAATGTAGATTAAATAATAGAGTATAAATTTGAAGTGGACCAGTCCATGTTTAAGAGCATGCCCGGTTCCTAGGAGAGTGGTGCTATGTTTATGTTCCTTCCTTTCATCAAAAGAACTTGATAGTAGCTTACAATACATTTATGATGTACGTCATAGGAAAATCTGCGGTGTATACTAGCATTATAACATCTACAATGCAAGAACAATGTTCATGTATATATGCAAAATGCATACTAGCTATAAACTTGTGAAAATATTTCTTTTCAGCCTTAATCCTGAAATACGATGATCCTATTTCCAAAACAGCTAGTCGGTACTAATTCTTTGTTTTACTCTATAAAACATGAGTTTTGTCTTGCAAAAAATTATCTTTTGAAATGTTTACCTACTTAAGTGTGTGATCGTTCAATGCGTGACATCTGTGGCAGGTTTTAATGTACAAAGGTTTAGCTCTGAGGGAATCTTTCTTTGGCTCATTCGGTTGAGCAACAAACTTTGAAGCTGGGAGTCTGCGGTCCCATCCCCAATGGAAGCACACTTTTCTCTTTCCTCTTACACCTCATTTGACAGACAGATTCGTACTTTGGCTGTAACTTGTATTTCATTGTAATTATACATACTGGGGTATACATAAAAACTAGAAAATGTCTGGTAAGACATAAATGCCCCCACTGCCATGTGAAATCAGTTTCAGTGTTCTATAAAAAAATTACAACCACTTTGACCTTGATACCCTGAAACATGCACACACTACACTTAAAGTTGATTTTAATATTCATATGTTTTTTCTGTATGTTATTACCATGTCCATAACATATTGAATGAAGTCGCTAAGTGTTTAAATTGAATCAGTTGATGATTTTCTATTTATAGCAACAGTAACCTTGGCCTTGACCTTGGAACCCTGAAACACAACGATGTCCGAAGTATACTCATACTTGACCTTTGCATAAAGTTTGAACAAAATCTATGAAAGAATGAAGTTGCTAAGTGTTTACATTTAATCGGGACGGGACGGACATGCGCAACAATATATGCCATCCACCCCATTTTATGGAGGGTTGTACCTTTGTATAAAGTTTGACCAAAATCTGTCAAAGAATGAAGTCGCTAAGTGTTTACATTGAATTGGGACGGGACGCGACAGGACGGGTGTTTACATTGAATCGGACAGGACGGGACGGACATGGGCAACACTATATGCCCCCCCACATTTTATGGTGGGGGCATAAAAAATGTAAGTCACTGTGCATGCGTTATAATGTAATAAACTTACCATAGATTCTTTGTCATCCCTGTTGCTATGCCGTATGGCTATCCACCGGTCAGATGTCATGGTTACCCTGGACCATGTCACCTGGTCACCAGGGATACCTATATGGGCCAGCTGAAGCAATAAAAGGGAGATTTTGTCAATGATGGAGAGGATCATCTCATTATCATGCAGACATGTAAAAATAATCTTCAGCTAATCAAGTTAATGGGCCTACCCATGGAAGATCAATATCAGACTAGTCAATATGTATATCTATGTATATTTATGTAGGTATATTGCACAAACTGTCTATTGTATTCCAATTCAATTGTCTTGTGGGCTTGCTTTTAAGTGATAAATCAATGAAAATTCAATAACATTTCACAAGTCATATGCATGTACATCGTTTTACTTTTCTCACAAAGTTGTCATGGGAAAAACACAAATAAAATCTGATGAAGGAAAAATACATATGTATATATATGATCATCAGTAAAAATATGCATACAATGTCAACAGTAATAATATTACAGGGAAAACGACATTTGTACGACATTTCAGGTCAGCAATAACGGTCAATTACATTTGTATCTTGCTCAAGGCTGGGGTACAACACATAGCGTCAACAGAACATAGCTACAGTTGTATGTATTTATCACATAATGTACTGTGTTATCCAGTGAATATACCCGTGTCATATTTTTTGGCGTATTAACCCATGTAATAGGACCTTTCAGCCCTGTGATTGGTTGAAAGTTTCAATTGTTTCAATTGTGATGTCACGCCTAGGACAAGTAAAGGACATCATAGACTTCCGCACTAGAGTCAAAATGGCGGCTTTTTACATTTCAAGGGTTGCATGAAGATTGTCGTTTTACACGAATAAATGCCACAACTCTTGATTACGGTATGTGATTAAAAGCATTTTACGCTCGTTTTCATTTCATATGATATTTATGAAACCCATCACAAATTTTCATTTTAGCTCGCCAGACTCGTTTCATAAATCTCATATGAAATGGAAACTCTTGTAAGATCCTATATATATATATTTTACATCTGCTGGTTGGTTTTCTGACATGCTTTCCATGGGGCTTTATATTATATTTATCAACATTAAATGGTACAACTTTGTGAGCGTTTTTTTTATTGCTGACTACAGAACTTCTGAGAAAGACAAAAAAAATAATTACAGTTAACAACTAGTTATATATATATATACTACCAGTAATGATGAAAACAGTACAAAATATCTGACCAAGAATTCTTTTTCAAAGTAGCTTAGGAAAATTTCTGACACAAAATGTGTCTCATATGTGAAAAAAAATATATGCATGTCTGTACTCCAGAAAGCATACAGTTAGAGGTATAAAGTTAAAGATAAAGTTAGTTTCTAATACAGGAGCCGATAGAGCTCCTCTACACTGGACTCGAAAATTAAATAATTGTATAATATAAATTAAATTTGAAGTTCATTGTTAATTACATTTGCCCTATAGTTATAATTGAGTTTTTCATTCTGACAAAGTTTATCTGTTCTGTTCTGAAAAGTGTGTTGATATTTGGAGCGGATACAACGTGCTCCAGAAGATTGTTTCAGGTTTTAAGTGTACGAAATATATTTTCATTTTTCATAAAAGTAAAATTTCCGGTTTTTAAAAAGAATGCATTTATTCTATGTTTTTTTGCAATGATTGTGGATAAATATGTTACAGTTTTCAATAGCAACATTTGTTATCATACCTTGGAGAAAATGAATTTTAAGGTCACATGCTAATCCGCAGTTAATGTTGCTGGTTGCTGGTAGCAGGTTAGTGAAATTGATTCGCTAACCTCAACACGTCTGCAACTATATATCAGGAATTTGAATTGAACAGAACTTTGATTTTTAAATCAACACACTAAAAAAACTTGTCACCAACAAATTTGTGCATACCATAAAGTATCGACGACAACAAGATATAGGACAGTCTCACAATGCAAGTCGAAGACTTACAACGAATGGAAGAACAGTGTGAACAGTGCGAAATGTTATATATTTCATTGATATTTATAAAAAAAAAAGTAATAATATTAAAACATCTTTTAATTTATTTAAAATGCTACTATAGCCCAATTAAAAAGACCTATTTCGGATAGTTCGATACAACTATTATAGTTCTTAACAACTACGTATAAAAACACATGTATATAGCTAAATCGACTAGAGTGTACTTAAAATTCATGGACCTGAATTCAAATTAGCTGATTGTCATGTAAAGCTCAAAGTCAAATGAAATATTCAAAAATTTGAACTGACATGCATATATGTAGGATACTTTACATAGCTTCTTTTATAAATGAAAATTGTCGAAATAAAATGCTGTCAATGTGACATGACCTTATAGCATGGTGCACTTGTTTCAGAAAGCATCAACATGTGTTTTACCCCCGTGTCTTACTGTTTACATTCAACAAGTGTCATTTTTCTTACCTGTATCAACTCATGGATAGATACCGGTGGTTTTGCGTCTGCCATTTTATCCTAGCCGAGATCTTTAGACCCATTGCGTCGGCAAAAGCTCAATAAAAAAATCACTGTCCACAGCATCTTCAACAAATCGCTGACAAATATCAAAACATCCTCATCTCTGCGCACTGGCTGTCAGAGCTCTTCTAAAGCGGAAACCACGAAACTTCGTCATAGTGTAACTAACTTCCGGTATTGCTTCATCAACAGTGGCTGTACTGTAACATTTTTAAATTTCGTGTTTTTCGTGTGTCAGCGACAAAAGTATCAAATATATTGGTGTAGCGTTAAACATTTAGTACCAGTGTTATATACTTGGTGTGGTTTTCAGCGAAATGGCGACGCTGAAACAACCAACGGGCCAGAAGCGGTTGACCAATGTCGCTGTTGTGAGACTGAAGAAGGGAGGGAAGAGATTTGAGATAGCATGCTACCCAAACAAAGTTGTGTCATGGAGAAACAAAGTGTCAGTTTGATATCATCATTGCAAACTGAACAGATTCTATTGAGAAAAGTTTATTTGCGTAGTTGTTGATAAATCAAAATGATGATGCTCCTTATACATGTATATATTTTCTCTTGGTTTTTGTATGGGATGGGTCCAAATCTGTTTTTTGTGTCGCCTGCACCACAAAGCGACATATAGGTATTACTTTGTCGGCGTGGCGTCAGTTGCATTGTCCGATACAAGGTTTCCGTCCAATAACTTGAGTTCCCATGGGTTGATCAGGTTGGGCACAACGGCGCATATGGGTAATAATCCTGCATTTTGGTAACAGTTACCCATTTGAGTAACAATTTTATTTTTTGCATTTGAAATGTACATATATTTTGGGCTTCAAACACTGATGAAGCTCACAATATCTTAAACACTATATATATAGCTCGTACATTTCGAAGAAAAGAGTTATGATGTATGTGGTTATATGTTAAAATAGCTACATGTGTGTTCTTGTACCTATGACATATTGCCTACAACATTTGATGAGACAAATGGATATCAAAGAATCACTTATAAGTGAAAACCATGTCAATCATTCAATGGGAGATAACTCACAAATGTGTTTGTTACAAGTTTCTGAAGCATATGTATGTATGTCGCTACCTATACAAATATGAATGAGTTAAATGTCTCTGCCGCAAAACATCTTTAGACTTATGTGCTGTGTACTGAAATGATATGTGGAGTTTATAAAGTTGTGAATAATTACTGACACACTAAATCTTTACAAGAAAACTGTGTTTTATTATTACAGAGAAACAGATATAGATGAAGTGCTGCAAACTCATGCTGTTTTCTCAAATGTTTCCAAGGGAGAAATGGCAAAAACTGCAGAGTTGAAAAAGATCTTTGGGACAGACAATCAGACGGAGATCTGCTTACAGGTGAAATTTTAGAGTCAAATCTTGTTCATTGAAGCATATATTATATGTCCTATAGAATCTGCTTACAGGCAAAATTTTAGTGTCAAATCATGATCATTGAACAGATGATGTATATATCCTGTAGAATTAAATAAACAATCGATTTAATTTTCAATTTTAATTTAAACTTAATTTTCATTATAGATCGATTCATTTGTAAATGCAATTTATTTGGAAAATAATCAATTTTTATTTGTTTTCATACCAAATTCCTTGCATTGTTCTGTGAAGGAAAGAAAAAAGCATGCCCCTGCAGAACTACTTTTTTAATTGAAATTGATTATAAGCATTGAAGTTGATTTTTTTAATTTTCATCGGTTATAAAAAGAATAGTATTTGCAAAGTTTATAAGAATCCGCTATGTGTATTCATACAGTTTGCAAAAAAAAATCTGTTCATACCCCGATGAAAAAAAAATGAAATTCCAGTAATTTACATCGGAAAATGAGTGGTTGGGCATTGCTAGAATTGTTGAATGCTGCATGTAGCTGTGAGTGCTGAAATGGCAACACCGGCTGTATGCTCCCCAGGGAGTTGAGAAAGATATTGACCGGTTGCAAAAGCCCTATAACCACTGATAATAATTTGTGAACCGCTTTGAGACAACCTACGAACTAGGTTATGCTAAAGCGGTATATAAGAACCTCGAACTGTATAATTAATTAATTATTATGTGTTTTCATTTACCATTGATAAGGGAACCTTTGATATATTTCAAGTTACCGTAAGGTCCTTGATTAAGAATGATATTAAACTTGTTAGAGTTATCTATTTGTGTTTTGCTCCAAGGTTAAGAATGAATCTAGTTATGGTTTGTTTTTAGATAATAGCCAAAGGAGAGCTATTCCTTTGAATAGCCAAAATCAAGAATAAATTTAGTTATGGTTTGTTTCCAGATAATAGCCAAAGGAGAGCTATTCCTTTCAATAGCCAAAGTCAAGAATGAATCTAGTTACGTTCTGTTTCCAGATAATAGCCAAAGGAGAGCTCCAAGTGTCGGAGAAGGAACGACATGCACAGCTAGAATCTATGTTCAAAGACATTGCTACCATAGTATCTGATAAGTGCGTAAACCCCGACACAAATCGACCGTACCCAGTAACACTCATTGAAACAGCCATGAAGGATATACATTTCTCTGTGAAACCGACAAGGAGTACAAAACAGCAGGTTAGATTAGTCTTGTTCTTATTTGTCATGTTCATTGGTTAATAGAATTTATTAAGGGCCAGCTTAAGTTATTCCATACTCGATACTCCAGGGAAGACGCTCACTTACATGTACATATACGTTCTCTGCACCCCTGCACTATGTCACAGCAAAATTGAAGGCATGCGGCTAGTAGCTATTTGATTGGTCTTAGGTTAAAAAAATCTAACCAATCACTAAGGCTGATAATTGTCCTATGAGTAACACCTGCCTTCAAAGCCAGTCAATTTTACCTTTATATGACCTACAGATTCTTTTCATGTTCATCAAAGGATCAAACTAGTGTTCTCGTCTCATCCACAAGGTGGTGCACATTGAGCCTCCAATTTTGCTATGACACATTCCAGGGGTGCAGAGAGCATGAGTGAGCATAACCCCTGGAGTAATAATTGCAAGGATCAAGATATTCAGGTAGAGTATGGTGCTTCCTTTCACCACATCACATGCACAGGAACAGTTCTTAACTTTACGGAGTCATTTATTTCAAATGAAGTTCATTTTTTTCAAACATTTAGATACAATTATGCATCAGAAGGATTTTTAGTATCTCAGTTTTGCATGGGACGGGCGTATATTGTTCCACCCTGTGGTTATACTCTTGTTAAAATGCTTTTTTAAATGCTTGATTTTTCTAGGCCTTGGAAGTGATAAAACAGCTTACAGAAACCGACTCAATCAACATACAGAGAGCCCACATGCAGTTAAAGATCACCGTCCCTGGTATGTCAAATAAAACATTATATACTGAAGAATCCTTTTTCATACAATGCTTTGATGTTTGCTATCTATAATGTTAAAAAAAAATCAAACAGGGATATTTTCTATTATTTTCAATTTTGATTGCAAGGGCTTATTATTATGATTCTTAATATTTCTATACCATGATGTAACTCTGTTTTTTTATTTAGTACATGTGCTCTATTAGAAGTGTTTTGTATTTGCTTGATATTCCTCATTTTGTGATTATTTTCAAGGAAAAGATGGAAAGAAGGTTCGAGAAAAAGTGAAGAAACTTGCCACAACTGTTGAACAAGATGATTTTAGTGATGATTTGGAAATGGTAATTCACTACAGCATATTTCAATATTTACATTTGCTCTGCATCCTTCCATTGCAATGCATTGAGAAGGCTAATGTTGTTATGAGACAATAACAACATTTGCTAATGTAGCGTCATCAATCTCTATTGTGACGTCATCAATTTCATTGTTGTCAACACTTAATTTGCTGTTCAAAGAACTGTTCAAAATAACTAAATAAACTGTAACTACTGTATCAAAATGTAAATATAAATGATGAATATTATAGCAAATATTGTTATGGTTCTACAACACACATTTCTATTGCTGACAAACTTACATTAAGCCCTGCCAGGCTTTATTAAGTTTGTCATCAATAATAATGTGTGTTATAGGACCATAACAACATTTGCTTAAACATTCATTGCTTAAATAAATTCCATCCGTATTTGCTTAATACATGTTTATGAGCGGTCAAACCTGCTATTGTAACAAGAATTATAACTGTGTTGAGGCAAGCTAATAACATGTAGCTGAAGGACATATTTTGTGATGATGCACCAGAGATTCATTAGAGGATGCACTGTTCACTGGTTTCTGATTGTGTGGGCGAGTTGACGTGTATGAAACTGTTTGATTGACAGGTGATATTGGTGGACCCAGGCTGTTACAGAGAGATCCATGATATCGTGGTGTCGGCAACAAAAGGAAAGGGACAATTTGAAGTGCTGAACTTGAAACACGTGGAGGAGGGAGACGAGATGATGTAGCGTAATAACATCAAGGATCCCTGTCCCACTGCACTGCTGTTTTTCCTATATACAGTAACCTCCCCTTACCTTCCTTTTGAATATTACTGGAGCACATTTGGGCTTGTACACCTCCGTTGCCCAGGTAACTAAATCGGTTTCAGCTAAGGTATAACAATCTGAAGTACAGGGTTCGAATCCTGAATCGCAGAATATGTTGTTGTTGATCATATTTTGTTTGTTTCATCTCCATTGTGCTTTTATAAAAGTCCTGCAAGGTTTACTTTTCTTTACAAAAATGATTTCTCAAAGCTATAGACATGATGAAAAAAAATAAGTTTGAAATGTATAGTTTCATTTTTAGCAGTGGTACGGGGATCCTTAAATGTATTGGTTGTGTGCAATCTACCCAGCTATATAGTGAAGATACAGCCATCATCATCATCGAAGTTTCGTCAGCGAGGAACTTAATCTCAAAACAAACTGTGTGTTCTGACAAACCATAGGAGACTTGAGATAATGATGGGTGCATATTCGTGTTTGTATAATGAGGTTTCTTTAACGATCATCTTTCTTAAATGAAACAAGATTCATTCTTGCAGAAAGACTATTTTTATGAAATGGTGAAAGGTGATATTTAAATCATTTCTTTCATAAAATTGAGGTATTGTTTTCGTACAGTACTCCTGCCTTTTTTAGTGCTGAGAGGAAGTATTGTTACTGCTAGTAAACTGAGAACTATTTTGAAACGTTAAAATGTGATGATTATGTCTTTTGTAAAGTGGAAGCATTTTGTTTTGTACGATAATCCTGCCTTTATGTGCTGCATTTCTGAGGAGAAGTATTGTTGCTATGGATACTACTATAACCTGGTATGCTTTTAAACAAGACTAAATCAAACCTTTTCGTATTATTTTTGTTTCCGTAACATTTGGATAGAGGGACATAAGATTTGTTCATTATCTGTGCCTGATGAATTCATTACAAACAGACTAGTACAATACCCTACTGACCCTATTGCATTTATTTACCGACGCATGTTTAACCACAGTGACATTAAAATGTGAATTTTAAACCATGATTTGTTCTGTGTCTCAAAATAAATAAAGGGTTTTGTTTTGCATTCTGAACCAAACAATTTTGTATACATAATTTATTTTGCGAAATGTTATTCACCACATTTATACAATTTTGAATGTTGACACAAATATTTTCATTATTAATTAATCAGTTTCATGTCATCTGAAATGGGAGTTTTGATGAACAAACCCCAGTGAAATTGATAACATGATATGTCAGTATCGTAATATCTATAGTTAACCTCTGTGTTCAGTTAATGCCTATTATTTACACCGCCCATATCAGGATGTCAGATACAGACAGTACAAACGTTTTCTCCTTTAATTCATTCACCCCTAAAATTTCATAATTTACTATTCCAACCTTTGAATTGGAATTAGGGTTCAAATGTGTCTTCAGGGGTGAATGAGCTAATACAAAAAACACTCTTCTTTGTAATTTGATGGAAAAACATTAAAACACAAATAAGTATATCGTTTATAAATATAGATTTTAATTTGTGTTTTGTTTAACAGCGCATGCTATTGTTAAACATAAACATTTTGCTGAAGTTACTAATGTTTCAGTAATAATTATTTAAGATAAAAGTAAAAAATATTTAGCTTACATGAACGCATTAAATTTACTGTAAACCTTGTATACAGAATGCTGATGAAATGGACATATGGCAAAAAATTTACTCATAAATATGATCAATTTCATTTCATTCATACTTATAAGATCACAATAGAAATCACTATTGTGCATATGTGACAATGAAATAAATACAAATATTGCAAAAGTAAGGAAAGTAACAGAAACAGGAAAAGTTCAGTCAGAAAAAGCAATGTCTGCATTGTAGAGTAGACCGATACATATATGAAGAATATATAGAACTCTGATGTCTGAATTCTCTAAAACACATCGTTGGTGAGCTACGACCACACATGTTTAAGATTATTAAATTGTATTTGATATAAATAAATAAAATAAAAGGACAATAACATCATTTTTCCAAACATCAAACCTGTAAAAATGAGGATAGTGTTGTTGGAACAAACAACATTATGACAATGGCCAACAAAACAATGTTGTGGACGGAATAATGATACATCGTTTATGTTACCATAGCATTAAAATGGTGCTAAAATATTCATCAATTTTCGTCAATTTGATCCTTCGATTACAACAGATGAGTTCCATTTGGACAGAAGAATTTATCATGATCATTCTTTGGTATAAGTGGTATTTACATGAGGAAATACCTTATTTAGTGATGGTCCAAGTGTTGTTTTCAAGATCACACAAATTATCTGTATCACTGTAGTGAAATGAATTAGTATCTTAAAATAGTTTCATGAAACGGTTAATGTTTAGTGGTACATGTATTTAATTAGCCATGTACATGAGGAAATGCCTGATTTAGTGACTTTGCAAACATATTTACACAAAAAAATATCATTATGAATTCTTATTGTTTACAAAGTCAGAGTTGTGTCCCCTGACAGGAAGTATGACAGACATCTAACCTAAGGGTAACCTAAGATATTTTTGGTTTAGCAGGAGGAGGCTTGCAGATTTCTAAACTTCTAAAATTTTATCCTGAGGTTTTTGAAGGAAGGTAGAAATACAAATATTTTACTTAGAATTCCAGGGTGGGTTATAAAAGTGTTTTATGGTAAATTAAAGTTCCAACACATTACTTCAACAATAGATAGAAGCTATGAAAAATAACCTTAATCAGTTACATTCATACTAACACAAGTTAAAATCAATCACTCCTGAAATTCCATGATAAACTATTCCAACCTTTGAACTGGAAGAGTTCAGGGGTGAATGACTTATACTCCTTATTGCAATATACCAGTTAACCACCAGACATAGGGTAATTAACTTTTAACATGTAATTATCAATCAGTAAGTTTTATGAGCAAGTAATTTTTTTACCCTTCAATGAATTTTTTTTTTTTTTTTTTTAAATATGACAATCTGTGAGTTATATAAATTCAAGATGGCTCTCTCACCAGAAAAGAAATCAATTTCTATTTTAAAAATGAAAAAATACAAATGTTTAGCTCATTTACCCCTGAAATTTCATAATGGACTATTCCGTCCTTTGAATTGGAAGAATTCAAATGTGTCATCAGGGGTGAATGAGTTAAAAGATACATGAACGATTTGGGCAGCAATGATTTTGTAAATAACCAACAATGACAGAAGCGTTTATTGTAATGCTAAAGACACACTTTGGTTAGCACTACCACGGCCGGCAGCGTGAGAGGTCGGCTGCTACGTACACACAATACTGATACTGAGATGTCCTTCTGACGGTGTAATCGTTGAAGCAATACTGTAACGTGTAATACTGAAAGAGGCCTTCATCATATTGCTGGAAAACACTACCTAATATTGAAAAGGAAAAAAATCTGACGTTCAATCATCAAACTATAAGAGATAGGAATGAGGCGAAAATATGTACAGTCTAAAATCATAAAATTTTGAGGAAATCAGTAAAAAGAAAAAACCAAACAAGATACAAGTAATGCACCACCATTTGACCTATAATACAAAGATAATCACACACATAAAGACTTTCTATTTGAAATAGCTTGGACAAATCAAACTGAGGAAGTCATACATTAAAACGCTTCTATAGATAAAGAATGGGCAGTATCTTTTTTTTTTCAATTCTTTCATTTTGATGGATGGAATCTTGCAGTACTACCTGGCTAAATAATTAATCATAAAAACACCTGTTTATCACAAATACAGGTATATTTAAATGTGTCTGAGGTTGATCGGATTATAGATTGAGCAATAACTTCGGTCCTATGTTGGGTGTGGTGTGATCATCCTACAATCTTGTTCTATTACCCTATTGCACAAAGAGAAAATCAACTAAAATGGTAAGAAATTGCACTAAGTACAACTAAAATGGAAAGAAATTGCACTTAGTAAGAACTGAAGTAAAATACACTATAAGAAAGAACTATTAGTGTTATGTAAATTAAGAATTGCTTAAGAAATTGCTAAAGATCGCATATATTGCTGTCTCATTTTTATGTAATAAGAACTGTATATAAGAAAATGTTTGACACAGTTGAAATTTCAAAATTCTCTTTCTCGGCAAAGATGGTGAATTTATCATGATGGCGAATATCACTACACACCTTAAGCTTATACATCATATACAAATGTACAGTAACAATACTCAGTAGCTGTGATGTTATAAATCTAAACTAGGACATCAGTGTGGGGTATCAATAAAACAAGGCCAACATTTCCTGGTATACAGTAGGTATCTTGAGATTTTAACAAATTAAATTTCTGAAGTATGGTAAATGAAATTGTAATGCATGGTGACAGGACCCGAAATGCACCTGTTACCATGGATACTATTGAACTTACTGCTACATCAAATCTGCTGGGACCTGCTAGAGCCCCCCTCCCCCAAATAAAGAAATATTTGAAGAAACAAATTAATCTTAAGTAACATAGTTCACACTAGAGATTATATATTTACATGTTACTTCAAGTGATCTGGCATTGTAACGGGAGATATATTCTCATGAGTTTACAGAGATATGTGCTATTAAGTTTCACTGACGATGATTATTCTAACATTTTTCATGATTTCGTTATCACAGACATGATTGCAAATGTTTAATCTAAGATATATATATATATATATATACAAGTGAAAAATTTTCATTACTTTTCAAAACATGGAATATTTTCAAATTAATGCTGTAAAATCGTGCAAAAACAACCTGCAATACAGTAACAGTTTACAACTAAAATGTAATGTATAAAATGGAGCTGAGAAAGCATTTAGTGTAATTAAAAAAAACTCCCTATAGAAAATGTTGGACCCTGAAACCCAATACCTTCGCTCAATCAATGAAACTCTTTCAGTTTCATTGCTGACTGGAGAAGATTATGAGACCAGAAACATGAACATTACACAAGCAGGATTAAGTATGGCTATTTATAAATACATTTGTAACATCACTTGATCATACTTCAAAATAACTTACAGCTACATAAACACACGGTTGTTTACAGTTGAAATCATAATAATCAAAACGGACATTTTCTGTTTGGCTGTAAGAAACACTTGATTCTATTCAAATATTTAAGTGCATTTTATCAATACAAAAAAATATTTTCTTCCAAAGTTGTCTTTGCACTATACGCACAACAGTTTTTTCAACAACACTGGTTATCTCCCTTGTGGCACAACCAAGGGAGTTATCTGTCCTTGACACAATGTTTCGCAGTCTAGTGTTCATACATCTCCTTGTATATGACTCTACTCTGTCAAACACTAAATGTTTTATAAAGGTCAAGGTTACACATGATAAAGGTCATAACAAGGTCACACAGATGAGTCATTTGCTGTAGACATATTCCTCTTTCACCTGATGAAATTACAAGAACAACTGATAGTTCTATATCTTTGCATTGTAATTTAATGCTTTCATCAGAATCAAGGCCATATAATGTGGGTCAAGGCCATATAATGTGGTCAAGGCCATATAATGTGGGTCAAGGCCATGGAATGGTGACCTTGGTCAACCTGAAGAACCTGATCTAATGAAAACAGCAGGATGTGTGTTGCCCGTCTAACACAGGTGCTTGTAGTGGTTGGTGGTCAATGTGGATGAGGCGAATCACATGACTTTTTCCAGTACTAAGTGGTCATCGGTCTGGGCTGCGTGGCGGTCAAGATGGTGTTGATGGAGTCTTGTTGCTCCTGGAATCCTGTGTGACCTATCACCAGCTCACTGTAACACAACCAAACACAGAGTGAGTAAATACCTAGTCACAATGTCACAGCTCCTCACCTTAGAGGAGGAGCGTTAGTGGTCAGGGTGAAATCTTTCAGGATCTTCCTGGGTAACCCTCTCAATAATTGAAATACTACATACTGTATACAGAGTATATATTGTGAATAAGTCACTTACAAATTAACTCATTCACCCCTGAAATTTCATAATGAACCATTCCAACCTTTGAACTCGGAGGGTTCAAATGTGTCTTCGGGGTAGAATAATTTAAATGTCAGTCTGTGGCTTGATTATAATTGAGCCAGCGAGATTAGTGGTAGCTAAATTAAAAAAGCTCAACAGTAAAATACCCTCAGTACATGTTTTATCATTTCAAATCTGTGTTCTATGCATTTACAATTTAAAGATAATACAGAAATGAATTTTATTTATGTTTAAGTAAAAACACAGAATGATGGACTTAAAAATTCACAAAATAGGTCTGTAGACATGAGCACACAGACCTATGGAGTCTGATTGAAATGAGAGTTATTTCTCCAAGTGACAATTAGAAGTTCAGAAATGTGAATTTATTTTTATCAAATGTAATACATTTTGTAACTGTAGCTTGTGTATTTTCAAAAAAATGTCAATTTGATGTTCAAACATGATAATTTTAAAGGAAGCCACAAACTACCTTTTTTGTGATCATTTTAGGTTATTTTGTGTTATCAAAATATAGGGTTAATTAATTATAAAGACTATCACTGTGCAAAATGTAAAAAAAATATGAAATTTTTCATTTCTCAAAAGTGTCACACATACATTATAAGAGGGATGATAAAATATAAAGTTAATGTAAAAGGTCAAATATAACTTGTATCAACACACTTGTAATAACAGATTTTCTGATATATGTTTTTGATACTCCCTCTCCAATGAAGTTGGGGGTATATAGCATTTGGTGTTTGTGTGCATCAGTGTGTCCGTCCGTGCCGACTGGTTTCCGGACGCTAAGCCACTCTTTCACGAATTGGCATCAGACTTTGTACATACATGTAGGTACATCAAGGAAAGGCGGTGTCACATTCTAAAACCAGATCACTGTGACCTCAATTTGACAGTTGACGTTGACCTAAATTACTAAAATAATGGTCTCAGGGGCATATCTCAGTCTCTGTTTCATGAATGGGCATCAAACTTTGTACAAAGATAAATCACAGGTTTGGTTTGAATTTATTTTGTTTACCGTCTTATTAACAGCTAAGGTCATTTAGGGACATGTACATCATAGGAAAGTGATGTGTCACTTCCTAAAAACCAGGTTGCTGTGACCTCAATTTGACCTTGACCTAAATGTGCTAAAATAATCGTTTCTGCGGCAAATCTCTACTGCTGTTTCATAAATTTGTGTCAAACTTTGCATATAGGACATCATAGGAAGGCGGTGAGTTGTATTCTGAAATAGGTCACTGTGACCTCAACTTGACCTTGACCCAAAGTACTAAAATAACGCTTTCTAGAGCACATCTCTGCTGCTGTTTCATGAATTGGCCTCAAATGTTGTGTATAAATACATCAAGTGAAGGTGGTATGCCGCATCCTAAAATAAGGTCACTGTGATCTCAATTTGACCTTTGACTTTGACCACAAGTCCTAAAGCACAGTGTAATACAGGTTTCCCCAGCATATCTTAGTCAGTGTTCATGAATGGGCTTCAAACTTTGCAGATATGCGGGGAGCAGGCATATCAAGTTAGTTAATATTAATCTGATAAAAGGTGTCAACTGTTACTCATGTGGTGAATTGAATGAAACTATAAATGTTATGGTTGATTCCTGTCTATAGAATTCAATGTTTAGGATGCATATTTTGGGGCGTGTACATAATCTTTCATTGCCACATCTGAATGAAAGATCTCATTCACAACCTTCAGTAACTTTATTGAAATTCCAGTCCCAAGGATCCGTGTGCAGATTATAAAGCTTGTCTAGCAGTTACACAAGGTAGGGGGAATATGTTTGGAACCTATTTCGTCGGCAAATCATAAAATGTGCAACAGAAAAAGGGAAGCATCATACTAAGTTTAAATTCAATGCACTTTGAGTTGAAGGATCCGAAGGACCAAGTATTAATGCTGAGGTGAATATGTGCAGTGGAATGGCCAAGGGGAGATAATCTGTCATTCCCTCATACCAAATATTTATTTTGTAGCATAGCTGATGAATCAAAAGCAGGTTTTGGTGCAACCTTACATTCAACTGTAAGACTTGTTTGTTCAATATTGTCCAAATAGATTTCCTTAAGGTTGTCATATCCTGGTCATCATAATAATATATTGTTTTTAAAAAGTGCACTAGTACAAAGTAAAAAAAGGTACAATCAGTGTATACATTTAAATTTAAATGCTTTCAGCATTTCCATTATAGTCAAAGTTACAAATTAGTAACACATTTGCATTAAAGGTTATAGATGACCTTGACCTAATTTTACCAGAGAAAAGATAGTTTTATAAGGAAATTGTCATAAAGAATATCAGTAAGGGTTCTTTGAAAAAAAAATGTTAATAGATAATTTAACATTTGACAGAAATTTTACATGAGAGAAAAAGGATTTTGTTAAAAGAGTCCTTATTAACACCAACTTGGTTTTAATTAACAGATTGTTTCTTTCCCACCTGAATGTTAGTGCCTTAATACCAACACCTGTAGGTTAGTGCCACTATTGCCACACCTGTTAGTGCTTCTAGTACAGTTATATAGCCGTGTACCCATATACTTACTGCCACTGGCACCATGCCTACTTCTGAAACAGAACTGTTGTGGGCCATGTCTGGTTAATATATACCTAGTATATATACTGTTACATTCATGTCTAAGAAGCTAAATATAAATTCTGTAATAAACTTCACTAAAAAAGCTTGAACTGACTTCAGTCGGAGTTTAGTACAGTATATTACCTGGTTGCATGCAGAGTAAAAGTCACTAAAATTCTTTTTAAATGATTTTAATATTAATAAGATAGATTTTTAAAGAATATCATTTTGAGATTTACATGAAAGTAAAAAATGATAAATTTAGCAAAAAACAGCAAGCATAACAAATATTATTAACGTCAGGAAGAAGATTAGACTTAAATATAGAATATATTACATTAAGAATAGAATGAAAATTTAATTCCCATATATGTATATATTTGTATATCATGTAACAACAGCTTAGCGACATATTCCGTCTTTGCGTAACACAGAGTTATCTTCTCTTGTGAACAGGTATTGATTGTTACGTCATTTGTTTGTGAGAGTAACGTCATCAATTTTTGAGAAAACGACGTAAATATCAATACCTGCTCACAAGAGAAGATAACTCTGCAATACGCAAAGACGGAATAGCATCATCTATATCATTATACCAGGATATTATCAACATTAAGACCATCCCTAAGGTAACATGCCATCACTATTGTATACCAAGCAGGCGATACGGTCTACGTAAATATTATTTTTTCCAATATACGTTAAATTAATATAGTCATAGGAAAATTCATTTTGAGAAACTTATCCATTGTGAAGATACATAGATTTTTTTAGGTTTCATCCCTTTGGAAGTTTTTACCGTGTCCAGATTATACTTTAAAACAATCCGACCCAAACCAGATCTTTCCCATTTCCCATTTACAATACAACGCTCTAGGAACTGTCAACATTGCATCAGAGGTTAAGTTCTGGTGACCATTCATTTCATACCTGGGCATTTATATAAATTATGATAAGAGGTGAGATATAATCCAAGATGGCGGACCATGCTGTCATGCTGAAGTAATGTGAACAGGGGGAGTTGCTCGCAATTAAGCCCCTCCCAACTTTTGGTCCATCTTTTTTCTCAGGGGGAGGGGGCTTATTTGTGGTAAAATACGGTAAATATTCATTTTTTTTAGCCTGTATCAAGAATTTTGAGGGCATCATTCTTGATTGGCCACAGTAAAAGGTAAAAAGTCACCAGAATATTACCCGCCCAGGCACTGTTATTAGACCCAATACATATAGGAATATGTCAAAGTTGAATTTTAATCAGATTGACTTCAAAACTAAAATAATTGAAATCAAAATAAACGTCCATGAATAAACAGTAATTTTCAGTAACTAACATATAGATACATGTATAAGTATGAAGAAATATGATCACACAACAACCCTATACCTAATCTAGATCTATCTGTAATATCATTTACCTTTCATATACTTTCTAAAGGCTCAAGTTTTGTTGTAACATTGTAAAATAAAAGATACATCTGTATGAACATTATTTTTTATACTGAAAACAATATCACTGGAATCATGAAAAATCCCAAAAAGGGAGATAATTCAGAGAAAAACAAAATCACCTGATAATTGTGGTTTTATATATTCATTTTGGTCAGTTTTTAGAGGTTTTAGTGATTAAAAGTTTTATGATCATAACAATTATTTCTGTGTATTACTTTGTAGTAACTGCTCTTTGTTACGGCAGTGACATCTATTACAACTTATACTACATGAGTTATTAACTTGAAAAATCATTTAACTCATTCACCCCTGAAAACACATTTGAACTCCTCCAATTCAAAGGGTGGAATAGTTCATTATGAAATTTCAGGGGTGAATGAGTTAATGATTTTTTTAAAAAAAAATTGGGAAATCTTCGAGACAAAAGTTTTTTGTTGTAATCGCCATACATATTGATACCTGAAAAAGAGCCATACAAGATATAATGACCCCAGTGTGACTGCATGACCATACTGACCAGTCTACAAACCATGCTTACTAAAAACAATCTCCGAATATTTTGGTCAAATGATACTGTCACTGAGACTGTGACACAAGATATATATGCTACATCACATCTATGACATGTCTCGGAGACAGTACTCAAAGGCAGTGACAACTACTACTACAACTTAAATATGTACTGTCTCTCTATCCGGGACAGTACATAGGCAGTAAAAACTATAATATACATATATGGATGTCACTTTGAGAAAGTACTGCAATACATTGAACACTATTTCAGCTGTAATATATATAAATATGTATACATGTATAAAACTCAGACACAGTACACTGTGAGCCAGCTATTTCAGATATAATACCAGCGGTTTGTGTCTGATCTCTCAGAGACAGTACTCTAGGCTGTGACAACTATTTCTACTACAATACATCTATCACTCCGAGTCAGTAACTGTTAGAGAGTGTGTTACCTGTAGTTAATTTCACCGTCCCCATCGCTGTCCAGCTCCAGTAGTAGCTGACTGACCTCATCACTCGACAGCTTGATACCCGTCTCCTGTAGACAAATTATCACAGCTCGATTAACTCATTCACCCCTGAAATTTCATAATCAACTATTCCAACGCATCAATTGGAAAAGTTCAAAGGTGTCTTCAGGGATGAATGAGTTAACAAAGTTAACAGAAAATTGGCTGCTGAGGAATACAGATAAAACTTGACGGAAAGTTTGATGTTCAGAAACTGATATGCTCAAGGAAACCTCTTTTCTCAGTTACTTGATATCTGTCTAAGATTTGTATTTTCATTTCATTTTTTTTTTTTTTTGTAAATGAAAAGGTTTATGCAAGTTGATGGCATTCATTACTTATCTATAAGGACATTTGTCGTGTTTTACAAGCCAGGAAAGATATAAACAAGGGGAGATAATCAGGTAACTGGATAGAGGAAAAAATGTGCACTTCACAGCAACAAAACTTTCAGAGATATCTATTGTAAATAGAGAGTTATATAAACTTGTTCAATGGGCTAAAATGGGTCTACTTGTTAAATACAAATTCAAACATTTCTTGAAACTTAAACTGTAATGGCAATTAACATACATATATTCAAACATATATTAATTAATTCATTGCTATCAGTGTTCAAATAGAGGGAGAGGAATTTGTTATGAATTTAAAGAAAAACATTGTTTTCTGTGTATATTCCGATGACACTTTAGTTACAATACACTGAAACATAAAAAATAAAAAGCAAACCATGTTACCAGCCCCCAATATTAATTGCTAGCCCCAAACATGCAACAAGTATGTACAGATTAGTAAGCCAGTACATTATTATGTAATACCAGTTATACTTAATAAACAACAGTAAGCTCCACACCAAAACTTAAATGTTGAATACAAAACACTTATGTTTTATACAGAACACTTATGTTTAATACAGAACACTTTCTATGTTTAATACGGAACACTTTCTATGTTTAATACGGAACACTTTCTATGATTAATACATAACACTTAATACAGAACACTTTCTATGTTTTATACAGAACACTTTATATGTTTAATACAGAACACTTTCTATGTTTAAAACGGAACACTTTCTATGTTTAATACCGAACACTTTCTATGATTAATACATAACACTTATTTTTAATACAGAACACTTTCTATGATTAATACATAACACTTATTTTTAATACAGAACACTTTCTATATTTAATACTGAACACTTTCTATGTTTTATACAGACCACTTTATATGTTTAATACATAACACTTTATATGTTTAATACAGAACACTTTCTATGTTGAATATGGAACACTTTCTATGTTAAGTACAGAACACTTTCTATGTTTAACACAGAACACTTATGTTTAATACAGAACATTTTCTATGTTTAATACAGAACACCTATGTTTTATACAGAACACTTTGTATGTTTAATACAGAACACTTTCTATGATTAATACATAACACTTATTTTTAATACAGAACACTTTCTATGTTGAATATGGAACACTTTCTATGTTAAGTACAGAACACTTTCTATGTTTAAAACGGAACACTTTCTACGTTTAATACGGAACACTTTCTATGTTTAATACATAACACTTTCTATGTTTAATACAGAACACTTATGTTTTATACAGAACGCTTATGTTTAATACAGAACACTTATGTTTTATACAGAACGCTTATGTTTAATACAGAACACTTTCTGTGTTTGATACAGAACACTTTCTATGTTTGATACAGAACACTTTCTATGTTTGATACAGAACACTTTCTATGTTTGATACAGAACACTTTCTATGTTTGATACAGAACACTTTCTATGTTTGATACAGAACACTTTCTATGTTTAATATAGAACACTAAATTATGTACAGAACACTTAATATGTAATTTCAGTTATGCAATGTACTACCTTGAAAACTTAATGTATGTAAGTATAAACCATCACATGTTAATATATCATGCCTGTTTATATTTCATGACACCCAACAATGTAAAACTGTGTGTTACATGACATCTGGTGACACTTTGTAGCACAGGTATCAACCAAAAACCTACAACAGAATTAGGCTCAATTTTATATTCCAGTCAGGAAACTTAATGTCTGAAAAATGTATGGACAAGCTTGCGAAGATATTCAAATATCTATGAATTTGAAACAGATACATTTTTACTACAGTTTTAAGTTAATACAACACAGAATTGTCATAAGCACATACAATGCCCCATAGACCTGCTTGATACCTCACCTGTATTGTATATCTGTACAGATTGAATCTATTATACTAAATTGGTCATTATATTAATTCAAACAATTCTGTAAATCTGTATACTGAAAAATATCAAGAGCTCTTTACCTGACGTTCGGGTGGGGGTTGATTATTGTTGGTATGTGGGATAAAGGATAAAACGCAGATCCAATAATATTGAAATATTTTGGTGACATGACAACATAATGAGCCAATCATATTTAAGTATTCTTGTCACGTGACAATTTAACATAGTGAACCAATCGTTTTGAAGTATTCCAGTGACATGACAATTACATGTGAAAACAACACATACGAGATTTTCATTGCTCGACTCTACAATATCCAACACGTAGCACTAATTACCTTGTTGGGACCAAAACGGAAGCGATTTAATGCAAACTTAGCACACTGTTGATGGACATCACCAAAAAATGAAATAAAAAATTCAATTCGTTGCAGTGAAATTTCCTTTAAAGCATGATGTGTGTTTTATGTAAATATAGTTATATTAATTGTGGCTTTTTCAAATGTAGGATTGTGGCTTTTTCACTAGGAATTTGTTTTAAGTATTTATAATATTATAGACAAGCCATCATCAACTTACATCTCGTACCGATTTTTCCAGCTCCATTCTTCTATCTTCTTATCTCCCCTTAGTTTTAAACTTAGACATCCAAGACATTGAAACTTTTTCACTCATTTGAAACTGAGATCCAACCGATTAAAATCATTAGAGTCTTATATTTTTCTGTACCCATTCAATATGTTAGAGACAGGAGCCAGTCTAGTTATGCTAATATAAGATTGAATTTAAATCATTTTGGGTTTTTTGACAGAACGTGTTCAAATAAAAACTCTATAAGGGATTTTGTTTTTATTCGTTTGTGTTTGAGACGACTGCAGTCTATCCCACAGAGCCTCCTGACAAAAACAATTTTCAGCTGGGCTGAGGTCCGGGGTATAATGTCTATGATAATAATAATAATAATTTGAGGTTCTTATATACCGCTTTATCACAACCTAGTTTGTAGGTCGTCTCAAAGCGGTTCACAAACTATTATCCCTGGTTATAGGGCCTTCGCAATCAGCCACTATCTTTCTCAACTCCCAGGAGAGCATACAGCTGGTGATGCCATTACGGCGCTCACAGCTAGCATTCTACAATTCTGGCACTACCCAACCACATACTCATTTACAGCTGAGTAGACTGGAACAAGCAGAGTAAAGTATCTTGCTTAAAGATACAACCCAGTGCCGTACCGTGACTCGAACCCACAACCCTTCGGTCATGAGCCCGGCGTATGATACGTAATATCACACCCTGAAATGTTACAACTGATCCAGTCTACTGTTTCAATGACATATAAATTACCTCTATGCCTTGCTGGAATTCTTCGTACGTGACGCTCATACTTCCATCCTTATCAAACTTGTTGAAGAAGTCTACGAGCCTGAGGTTGTTTTTCTGTATGTAGTTGGCCAGCTTCACCATCGGGTGGACAGGCTTCTTTGGTTTCTTAGGGGGTTCCATTCCCCCATGTTTTAATTTCAATTCAGGACACTGTTCTTGGACTTGTTTGTAAATATCATTAAAGTCATTGTTCACAAGAATATCCTGCAAGAAAATCAGACGAAAAGAAAATTAAACAAATATTATTTTATTTTTGTTTAACTCATTCACTCCTGAAGACACATCTGAACTCTTCCAATTCAAAGGTAGGAATAGTTCATTATGAAATTTCAGGGGCGAATGAGTTAATGGAAAAACAATATGTCACAGCATCACTACACAAAGACAAAACAAGAAAAGAAAACAGAAACTGAATTGACGTCAATTCAGATGAAAAGATCGATTGAACCTCCTTTGGGGCAAGATGGGGGATCTCGACCCTTGATCAAGAGAAGATTTGAAGATTCTCAAGTTATGAACGCTTGGCAAACTACATGCCTGGTAACTTAAGAGGCTCCCTCTGATGGATGTTGATGCTCTGCATTTCTTTTTGCTTACTCAGGTTAAAAGAAATCAAGGACCTCCTCCCCATCTCCCCGGGCTCACTAGGCCAAAACAAGAAAATATGTTCCAGGTACCCCAACTGATCCTAGTTTTTACATTCAACCCTAAAAAATGTTCACTCACACTCACTCAAATGTTTCATTTGAATGTGCCAAAAATCATAATTGTCTTTAAGACACCTCTCTACTTGAAAGGCAGGTATCAAACCCAAATTGATCAAAACCAAATTTAAATCCCATTTTATTTTTTAAAATACCTAAAATATGATGAAAACTGAATACAAGACACAAGTGCTCTCAATAACTACGTTTGGTGATTTTTGTAATTTCTTAAATTAGCCCCTCCCCCCAAAACCTAATAAATAAATAGATATATAAAAAAAATCCCTACCAACCTTCCCTATTTTTTTCAGTCACATAACCTGAAACATACATATTTTTTTTACCTTACTGAAGATGCCATGATGTCCCATCCTTAGAAAGGGAGTTAAATACACTGGGCTATTTTTTTTTTAGACACTACGTGAGATGAGTGTATTTCCAGATACTCCTCTGTTTAAGCAGAGCACAGGCTAAACATTGATAAAATATTATATCTCTTTATGCTAACTGATAAACAGTAAGACAAAGTACACTAAGGCTGCTACTTACAGAGAAGTCTAGCTCCTTCATAATGCTGTTAGGATTGCGTAAAATGGCAGCACAGATTCCGTAACACCCTGCACTCTGCATAGGATTTTTACCCATCTGTAACGAGAACACATTCATGTACATAAACTGTACAGAAATTGACATAAGTACCAAAAAATCAATCACTTTTCTATCATTTCTGAGTGGCTTCTTACTAAAGACAAATCAACATTTTTTCCTTGTGTCATGCTATAGCTAGCTTATATTACTTATTTTTTGGAAGAGTTGAAAATTCAAAACTTTCAATGTTTCAATTTTAAAATATTTAAATTGACAATGATTCTTATATTCAGTGTAGTGGTAGACTAATGAAGGTTTCTAAAGTTTTGCATCTGACATCAGTTTGATGATTTTTAAATGTTGAAAAAAAAGAGTCTTTTTCACTTCTTTCCAATATGATCTAATTTTAGATGCTGGAGTCTCAGAAAAGTACCCAGCAATTCTTGTTCATCATCATACATGTTATAACTTGTACAGTGCAGTAACTCTGCTGCCAAAACTACCATTTACTGTGAAATCATTCATTTTTGTGGATGATTTATTTTCGCTGATTCCATAAATATACTTCTTTATCCACAAATTTATAGGTACATTGAAAATTTGCTAACCAGAACAAAGATTAAATAACTTTCAAAAGCCAGATGTTATGCTAGAAGTGAATCATTTGAAACAACTTTTCCAGGAATTTTAACTCATTTCCTAACAGATAACGTTTTTTTTTAATTTAAGGAAATTAATTTTTGCACAAATGAAAATGAAAGATTTCACTGTATCAAGTAACAATGCAACAAAAATGTCCAAAACAAGACTATTTGAGATTGATAGCTTTTGTTCAAAGTTTAGTTATTAGAACACACCCATTGTTTTATTGAGCAAATTATTGCACAAAAAGAATACAGCTATATCAGCAACTTGGTACACAAAAAGGGACCAGTTGGTCTTGAAGCGTTGCGACACGTTTAATATGTCCATTGTTTGTGTATAAAGTGAAACTTTGATATAACATACATTCTATTAACAAACTGATGAATCGTATTGAAGATGGTACACCTACTTTTATAGAAACAAGCGTTTCATTTACAGACAGTCCTTTTCCTATTATCACAGCTCCTTCAGCAGTTATTCGGTTATTCCTGTAAAAATAATTTAAATACATGTACAGATAAACCACTACTTCTATTATGAAATCGGCCAAAAATGATTTTATTCTCAGGACAACCCTTTACAGAATTGTCTCCCTTCAATCAGGAATGTTTTCTCTGTCAAATCTCAATGCTCAGTGTATGAAAACTGGAAATGCCGAGCTGGAAATTAGTTTAAATCATCATTCCTATTTGTTAATGAATTATTTTGATCCATACCTGTTTCTCGAGATGATGATATTGACAAAATTATTTTGATTTTTTTTTTTGCATATTGATATACGTATGAAAACTGTCAGATAGATGATTTTCATACACTACCCATGTGCCTCTGTTCACAAACAGACAAGGTATGGGAGTTCTCAGCAGACGAAGAGGTTGAGAAAAAATTTAAATCATTACCTACCTTGGGTGTATGAAAAAGAAATTTCAAACCTAATGGTGCAAGATTCCTGAATCAGAAATTACCCAGTTTTGGATTTTCAAAAATAGTTCTTGAAAGTTGAGATTTCTTGTCTTACAATTAAACAACAATTTTGAAACAAATTACGACCACTTGTTGGCATAGATGGAAGCATGCAGAGGGTCTTAAAAGGGAAATCCTGGAGTACCAGGAGAAAACTCATCATCAGGCAAGTGACTGCATACTTTTTGAGAGGCAAATGCACTAGCCATGCACTATTACACATGACCACATCCCAAAATCATCTCCTAGTAAATGACATTGACAGATGTACGAATGAAGGACGGAGCAGACCCTGCGATGATGTCATAACTCACGTTAAATCTATCTCCTCCAGCGTCTGGTTATTCTTGAGAGCATCACATATCGCTACTGACCCGTCCAGTCCAAACCCGTTCCATGACAGGCTAATTTTCTTCATGTATATATTATGCTGCATAGAAGAACAAATCGCACACATTTTTCAATTATTTCATATCACAATCAACATTACGTACTTCTATACAGCCAGAAATGGAGTACTTATCACTGTCTATATCTATTCCGTCTTTGCGTATTGCAGAGTTATCTTCTCTTGTGAGCAGGTATTGATTGTTACGTCATTTGTTTGTGAGAGTAACGTCATCATTTTTTGAGAAAACGACGTAATTTTCTCACACAAACCAATGACGTAACAATCAATACCTGTTCTCAAGAGAAGATAACTCTGCAATACGTAAAGACGGAATTGGAAAGCTCAAAACAAAAAACAAAGATTTTCGTCTATAAGGCTTTTGGACAATATTCAAATTAAAAACAAAGTACACTGATAACCAATACGACGACCTTAATATAAGTTATGCATTTATATAAGAAATAATGTAAAATAGGAACAAATAAGTTATGAATAGATCAGAAAATTTCTTTCAATCTTGCGAATGAATATCAGGGCCCGTATTCATGAAACAATTCTCATGCACAAGCATAGATTCTGTGCTCAAACTAGCTTTTCTGTAACTCGCATAAATCATGTCAAATGATCAAAAAGTCAAATGCAAACATTGAAAACAATATTTTCGGCTTTTAAAGTAAATTAAAGTCTCTTCATTTTTTTTCCAATTCATTGACAAAATAGGATGTGTTTTATTGATTTATAACTGAAACAAGAAATTAGACTACTTGAGCACAAAATCCGTACTTGAGCATGGGAACAGTTGAATATGCGCCCAGGTGTCTTAATTATGCCTATGGCTATGTGATCTAGTTGGTAAAACTTGTTTGTGAAGGATGATGAGGTTGACCATGAGCAGTGTGTATTACACAACATTCTGTGAATCATCAAGGTGATGCATGACGTGGAAAACTCATGCATCAAACACATTTTTCCTGTGTATTTGACCCAAGGTCTTGGGTTACTGAAATGGTTTGTTTGTGTTTCTATTAACAGCTATAGTTATCTAAGAACATGCCAGGTTTTGGTGGTGGAGAAAGCAGGAGAACCCACAGAAAAACCACCGACCTGCCGCCAGTAACTTTCGACTGCCCCACGTAGGCTGCGAACCCGCGACCTAAGGTTGGAGGCCTAGTGATCGTAGACAGTCAGAACCCGCGACCTAGTGTTGGAGGCCTAGTGATCGTAGACAGTTAGAACCTGCGACCTAGTGTTGGAGGCCTAGTGATTGTAGACAGTCAGAACCCACATCCTAGAGTTGGAGGCCTAGTGATTGTAGACAGTCAGAACCCACATCCTAGCGTTGGAGGCCTAGTGATTGTAGACAGTCAGAACCCACGACTTAGTGTTGGAGTCCTAGTGATTGTAGACAGTCAGAACCCGCGACCTCGTGTTGGAGGCCTAGTGATTGTAGACAGTCAGAATCCACGACCTAGTGTTGGAGGCCTAGTGATCGTATACAGTCAAAACCCGCGAGCTAGTGATCGTATACAGTCAGAACCCGCGACCTAGTGATCGTATACAGTCAGAACCCGCGACCTAGTGCTCGTATACAGTCAGAACTCGCGACCTAGTGTTGGAGGCCTAGTGATCGTAGAAAGTTAGAACCTGCGACCTAGTGTTGGAGGCCTAGTGATTGTAGACAGTCAGAACCCGCGGCCTAGTGTTGGAGGCCTAGTGATCGTAGACAGTTAGAACCTGCGACCTAGTGTTGGATGCCTAGTGATTGTAGACAGTCAGAACCCGCGTCCTAGTGTTGGAGGCCTAGTGATCGTAGACAGTTAGAACCTGCGACCTAGGGTTGGAGGCCTAGTGATTGTAGACAGTCAGAACCCACATCCTAGTGTTGGAGGCCTAGTGATCGTAGACAGTCAGAACCCGTGACCTAGGGTTGGAGGCCTAGTGATCGTAGACAGTCAGAACCCACCACCTAGTGTTGGAGGCCTAGTGATCGTAGACAGTCAGAACCCGTGACCTAGTGGTGGAGGCCTAGTGATCGTAGACAGTCAGAACCCGCGACCTAGTGTTGGTGTTTGTGTTTCTATTAACAGCTATAGTTATCTAAGAACATGCCAGGTTTTGGTGGTGGAGAAAGCAGGAGAACCCACAGAAAAACCACCGACCTGCCGCCAGTAACTTTCGACTGCCCCACGTAGGCTGCGAACCCGCGACCTAAGGTTGGAGGCCTAGTGATCGTAGACAGTCAGAACCCGTGACCTAGGGTTGGAGGCCTAGTGATCGTAGACAGTCAGAACCCGTGACCTAGTGGTGGAGGCCTAGTGATCGTAGACAGTCAGAACCCGTGACCTAGTGGTGGAGGCCTAGTGATCGTAGACAGTCAGAACCCGTGACCTAGGGTTGGAGGCCTAGTGATCGTAGACAGTCAGAACCCGTGACCTAGTGGTGGAGGCCTAGTGATCGTAGACAGTCAGAACCCGCGCCCTAGTGTTGGAGGCCTAGTGATCGTAGACAGTTAGAACCTGCGACCTAGCGTTGGAGGCCTAGTGATTGTAGACAGTCAGAACCCACATCCTAGAGTTGGAGGCCTAGTGATTGTAGACAGTCAGAACCCACATCCTAGAGTTGGAGGCCTAGTGATTGTAGACAGTCAGAACCCGCGACCTCGTGTTGGAGGCCTAGTGATTGTAGACAGTCAGAACCCACATCCTAGAGTTGGAGGCCTAGTGATTGTAGACAGTCAGAACCCGCGGCCTAGTGTTGGAGGCCTAGTGATCGTAGACAGTCAGAACCCGTGACCTAGTGGTGGAGGCCTAGTGATCGTAGACAGTCAGAACCCGTGACCTAGTGGTGGAGGCCTAGTGATCGTAGACAGTCAGAACCCGTGACCTAGTGGTGGAGGCCTAGTGATCGTAGACAGTCAGAACCCGTGACCTAGTGGTGGAGGCCTAGTGATCGTAGACAGTCAGAACCCACCACCTAGTGTTGGAGGCCTAGTGATCGTAGACAGTCAGAACCCGCGCCCTAGTGTTGGAGGCCTAGTGATCGTAGACAGTCAGAACCCACGACCTAGTGTTGGAGGCCAAGTGATCGTATACAGTCAAATGCCTTAACCACTTGGCCGCCACGGCCTACTCTTATCTGAAATCTATGTATATCAGAGACACAAAAATATTTGGCAGCCTTATGTCATGAAGAATATTTGTGGATTATTCTCAATTGATATATCATAATGCTTGCTATCATGTTCCAACAAACAACTCTCATCAAGGGAAATAACTCGTGTACTTTTGATGGGAATGTAACAGAGGTCATTATTTTTTCAATGCCTCCGCCAGGAGTTGAACCCGGGACCTCTGGCTTACTAGTCTTACGCTCTACCGAATGATCTTACAAGAAATTCTCCCTAGCCTAGTTGGAAGGAAGCGGCTTGTATTTTACCAGGCTGACAGGATTTTTATCTCTGAAGAATATTGCTAGGAATTTTTTAATGGCTACCTTAATTCCTTGTGCGACAGCTATAGCACCCTTCCTGCGTAGAGAATTCCAGCTGAGGTCTAGTTCCTTGAGTGAGCTGTTCTCAGCAATGGCGGGTCCCAGCAACATACCCCCTAACTCACCAAACACGTTCCGACTCAGATTCAAATGCTCGATCTTTGTCGTATTCTAGAAATTAATATATTACAATTGAAGTTAGTTTCAATTCAGCATTTTCTTCAAAATGCATTGAAGTTATGACAGTTAGATACAGTGACATATAATTCATATGATGAAACCAAGAACATTAGAATGGTACATTGTAATGTATTTTAACTCATTCACCCCTGAAATTTCATAATGAACTATTCCAACCTTTGAATTGGAATAGTTCAAATGTGTTTTCAGGGGTAAGTGAGTTAAATCATGGAACTGTTTAGCGTTATTGTTCTATAGTACTGAAGAGAATTGCCGACAAGTAATCAAATTTTGTGCATTCTCTAATTTGTTTGCAACCCTATTCAGAATTAAAGGGCAGAAACTCTAAAATATACAAAGTGCAGTTTATGCTTCTAAATTGTGGCAAAATAGCAGTCTGGATAAAAATTACTGTTTCCTAAATGAGTTATCCGAACAAACATTTTTTTTGACAGCAGATACAAAAACTAATAATAAAGACAATCAAGCAATACATGTACTGATAGTTTAACCAAAACTGACCAATTTAAGTTTAAGTTAAGGGTGAAAAAATTTGATATTTTTCAAACAACATTTCAGTAAGAACAACAACTAAAGCGCCAACATCTGCTACTAATCTTCAACACTTACCATGATAACATCAGCAAAGGACACAGCAGCCGTATCATCAAAGTCGTTACCTACAGAGACGAAATGACATGCTTAAACAACAATACAGAACACATATTGGTTTAATGGCCGATCCAAATTTAACACAAGAAAAGAAATTTCTTGAGACAGACTTTTGTCTTTCATCTTTAATGTGATTACCCTATGGTAACAGAACAAACAATCTATTGAGTGTAGGCGTGGTCAATGTATTTAAAGTTTATGAATTGATTAATATCATATATGCCATTAAACTTTCTGGTGCAAAATAGTGAGATCAGTTGAAATTTTTAGTGAGTTTTGGTCGAAAATATTGAGACAATTTCTCTGAATTAGTGATAAAATAGTGAAACATTAAAAAAGGAAATAATATTGCATGTAACCTAATATTATTTCATTTATGTTGTTTTGTAGCCTCTAAATGGAGGATTAATGAATAATTTATTAATTCAAGGAATTTTAGGGAGATTTGCAGTATACTACAAAACATATCCAGGTACAAAGCTATCAACATTTTAATGTAAATAAATCACAATACTGCCATTATGATTCTACACAGCATCTTTCCATTTTCATTAGAATATGTTAAATAAACAAAACAAATATTTGATTTTTTATTAAATATTAACTCATTTACCCTGAAGTCACATTTGAACTGTTCCAAATCTAAGGTTGGAATAGTTCATTATGAAATGTCAGGGGTGAAAGAGTTAATGTGGTGTCCGTTACTTACCAGCCAGTACAACGTGTGTCAGCGTGGAGTTAGAATTCAGGATTTTCCCTAAGTGCTCCGCCATGCGTGTACCAAATTTGTTATCTGATAAATCCTGCAATACATTGAACATAATCACAGATTTTTCATTTTTTTTCAGAGTGACTTCATTATCAGTAAGATAGAATCTGTTGCATGATGAGGTTGAAATTATGGCTGTCCAATATGACCAGGGGCCTATATCTGTGCCTGCTGAGTAACTTCATAGATGACTATCATGTGCCATACATGTAATATATTAGATTCTGCATTGAATAATTGTCCTGAATGCTATCTGAGCTTTGGTGTTTTGCTGAATTATTTTGTTTTTTTTCCCCCATAAAATACTCTGTTTCATGATATTATTCCCCTAAAATTAAGATTGGATCACAAATGTTTCCTCAGAAAGGTTGTATGATTTCATCCTCATATACGAGCCTGAAGACAGGTTTTCAAACATTCTACAAGCCAAACCTATATTTTGCTAGCCCTGATATATACAATCTACTAACTAGCCCCTGGAAGTTAACCTTTGAAAATTTGCACACCCCTGTCAGAAATTATTACGTTACTCTTACATGTCTTTCTACATATTATATAATAATGACCACATGCCCATAGCTCCCCCAGTAACTGTACAGCGACCTGTTAAAACTGACAACCTGTGTATAGTTGCACATGTCTAACAACCTATGTAGTATGACACCTACTTATATTGACATCATGTGTTTCAACTTAAAACTATGCAGAAAGATATGTTTTTAACCCTCCACCCCTATGTAACTTTAGTAGACTCTACCATGCATTGATCTAGATGAGACCATTATGGTCTACAGTGGTGAAAGGGTTAAACTATGTTACCGGCATTGGCTTCTCCATATGCACATTTTCGTTTAGAATGGTGTTGTTATCCTCACAATATTTTTTCATAACTTAACAATGATTTGTTTATGACAGACTATTTTCTTACGCGGATAACCTTTGTGAGATACTTTTTCCGGTTCAGGGCGTCACCTAGTGCGAGCAGACATTCTTTTTGAGAAAATATGTTCCCAAATGGGACAATCCATTCTCGAGTTGTTCTCCGAATTTCTTCTTGAGTATTTTCATACTGACAACCCATGATAAAGACTTTATCATGCTACCAGTAGGTAGTATAAAGCAGTATATGGATTACAATAACCTCTCTATATTGACCACTTATATATAGTGAAACCTCTTGGTTTATTATACATACGAGGAAAGTGATGAAGCAGTTTTCCTTGAGCATCTCACATACTGCCAGCCCTCCATGGTGGCCTAGCCAGTTGTCACTCAGGTCTAGCTTCACAATCTGCGTGTTGGTCTGAATTTAAAGGAGGCAAGTTCAGTTAGTTATATATTCAGAATTAATTAATCTTTTAGGCTTCCATGGCATTGAAATATTGGTATTACAAAAAGTCTGTTTGGATAAGGATTTTACACTGTAAAGGGAGATAACTGATGCATTTTATTGTAGGTTAGATACTTGTTGAACATTTAAAACTTTTAGTGTTAATAAGATTTTATACTATTATGTTATGAATATCCCACAATTTAAACAGGAATGTGATTTAACATTGATGTGTCATCAAAATTCATATATGTAACTTTACCATGAGAGACATTGCTATGGGTTTCATGCCCATATATTCTATATCTACTTTACCATGAGAGACATTGCTATGGGCTTTGTACCCATATATTCTATATCTACTTTACCATGAGAGACATTGCTATGGGCTTCATGCCCATAGATCCAAGCCCATGGTGTTTCATACTGAGGTTAGTGTCATGCATATGACGCAGGAAATACGAGGCAGGTACCACACCCATCTTTTTACAACCTTCGATGTATGCTGTCCGACCAGTGCGGTCATATGATGTAGTTTGTTCTGCAAAAAATGTAGAAAAAACGTTTTAAATATTGGAAATATTGTGTACCGAGTAATACAGTGATAATTGCTGACCTCATTTAGAGTTGAGCATGCACAGAATGATAACGTACATTTTTATTTCACATGTCCAGGGAACAATTGAACATTCTTTAAATATCATAATCAACATTATTTTATATTTTTTCAAAATATCCTCGGATAAATATTTTAAAAAAAATCCTTTAATCGATTCCTTTAACTTCTGGCAATATCCTCTTCCTTAATATTTGAAGCAATAAAACAAGTTTACACAACCAATTTCAAACAAATACAAATCAATACACAGAAATAAATCAAGGTGATGCATCAATATTCAAACAACATGCAGGTACAATATGTGGACGATTGAGGCACTCGGTCCTTAGTTACCTGTAAACAAATCAAACACTCACCAATCAGCAGAGGAAGTCAAACGAAATGCATTTCCTTCTGATTACTCAATTTCCAGCTTAAATCTCTATTGATGTTTATTGTTTGTTTCATATTTCACCCGACACAGAAGTCGGCCACATTGTTTTATAATTACTGTTCATATTGGCATACATCAATCATGAATTCGTTTGGAGAAAAAAAAACAATACCAAAAAAAAACCACCTACTTTTCAGCAGTTTTTCTTCAACATGCAGAATTGAAAAGAGAACATGTAATTTCTTGTATCCCTAATGAATTCAACGTAATTAAAACTTGACTGAATATTGATATTTTTCAAGCAACTTTAGCCAATGCTCCTGATAACAGAAGTACGTCAAAATGGCAGATGTAGCAATTACACCCAAGAGTAGAAATTGTATACCCCGATACATCATACCGATTGACCTTTTACCTGGAACTTTGGTAAAACTTGAAACTGACATTGCTTATATACAACAACAATTGTACATAGAACATTTCTATATAACATACATAATAATGTATGGTATCATAGCAAATGCTTAACTCATTCACCCCCACATATTTAAACTGGACTCGCCCAGTTTTTGATTTGGTAAGGTTCAAATGTGACTTTAGGGGTGAAAGGGTTAAAAATTGAAGCAGTTTTCAAAAGTTTCACAGAAAGGATGTTTAACTCATTCACCACTGACATTTCATAATGAACTATTCCAACCTTTGAGTTGGAAGAGTTCAAAAGTGTCTTCAGGGGTGAATGGGTTAAAAATTATTTAAAATAAAATTATTATCACACTTAGATGATGTCAAGTTTCAGAATGTCAGCAGCTGACAAGACACTAAACAGTATTAACCTCACACAATTACCCCATGTTTAGTGGTTATTTTTGAAAACCATATCCATACGGTAAGTATATTTCTATGTCAACAGAAAATTCTTGCAGTTTCTAAGAGAGTTAAAATAAGTTTTTTAATACCATCACATGTATTTATGTTCAAAGAAGTAATAAGATAAAAGTGTTGAGGTCGGATTATGTGTAATTTATGTAAACCTTCACCATCATATTAACTTATAGTACAACAACCCACTGATTCCACTAACTATGTTAGGTAACAAAGAAAAGTTCCAAATCCTCAAAATTACATGTTAAGGTGGCCGATCGGAATATAATTTTCACATTCTGCAAATTTGATCTCCATACCACCAGTTCTTACTCCTTTAACCAAACTGGTGTAATTAAATATCCCCAGTTACCAAACATAGATCAATTCTCTTAAGATGCAGAACTGCACCATTGATTGCCATTTCTCAACATGCTCATGTCAATTTCATCCACTAATTACATTCATATGCAAATCATTGAAATTGACGTGGACGTAACTGACATAAGGTTTGGCCAACCAATATTACAGTTTTGCATCTAAACTGAAAAAATATAAATACTATGTGACCTTGAGCTACAGTGTATAAACCTTTACCGAGCTAACTATTCGTGACCTTGACCCTGAAAAATAAGTACTGATCATGACCTTGACCTAATGTTTGAGGGAGCATCTCACCAACATCTGATGTTTCATTCACATTTTCATCATTGTCATCAAGAGTGAAATGCAACCATTCTGCAATTGTTAGAGTAAAAAAGATGGAGAGACAAAATGTTTATACAGACATAAGAATACAAAAAAATCTTGGCTGTAGTTGCAATATTGATTCCCTGAGAAAGTTACAAGCATAAATATTTTCTAAACTTTTGTTTTACTGTATTGACTTTAAATTTTAAGAACACGGAGCCATGTCCTTAAAATATCAGAATACTGGATGAACAACAAACAAAAACTGACATACAGATATCACTAATCTAGGCACTAGAGAGATGATTTCTGACAGTAACTTAACACTGCAGATCATTCGAGGCCCCAGAATCACAGAATTTAAAAAAAATAAAATCCTAACTTTAAGAATGTTATAAATTCTCAAATTGCATTTATTAATTCAGTCAAAAGTTTATGAATTCATGATAAGATATCACCTGTCGACTTTAAACATTGCATTATAAAATGCGTAAAATCTTATTCTATAACAGTAACCCCTGAAATTTCATAATGAACTATTCCAACCATTGAATTGGAATAGTTCAAATGTGTCTTCAGGGGTGAATGAGTTAAACGATAATGTTAAATTTAATAATAAATCTTTTAATTAAGAAAGTTCTTTAAGTTTATAAGTGTTTTGATACTGTGGCCAGGTGACAATTATCATTATAATATTGATACTGAAAGCTTGTTGTGTTTTCGTGTAATTTTTCTCGAAGTAAGAACATACTGTATACAGCAATGACTTACCAGGTATGAGCATTTTGATTTCCAATTATTTTTCTGTATATATAAAGTGCTTTTGATATTTTTGCCAAAAATTCATTCTACACAGTTGATAGTCAATTGTCCAAAAAATGTCTATGAAAATGACAAAGAATTTGCAAATTTGATATTTGCATTTTTAACAGGTTACTAATCGACATAGCAAAATAAGTAGGCCAGAACAACAAAAATACCATGGAATACATATAGTCTTGAAGCAGAAATTTCAAAAGCTGTGTAAGTTTTCTGGTTTCATGTTGCAGTAAAGTTTGAGATAAGATAAAATGCTGTAAATCCAGTGCTGTATACTGTACAGGTGCTGTATAGACTCCTGGTAAACAGCGCCATCTGGTGCGAGGTTGTCTTTACATTTTATCGTGAATGCATGCAATAATCACTTTCCAGTGTACAGATACTAAGTGCAACTTAACCAACAGTTCATTAGACACTGTCTAAACTGACCGTACAACTAAAGTCTGACAATCTTAATTTATACCTGTTCCATGATTTTCCAGTATTATCAAGGCTTAAATGCATCTTAAAACAAATGATCACTGGCTAGGGGAGGTAAGTCTGTTATGACAAGGTACAAGGGAGGTAATTCTGTAATGCCAAAGTAAAGGGGAGTTGAATATGTAAAGACAAGGTACAGGGAATATTAAGACTACATTGTAACAGGAATTTCCATGGGAGGTAAATCAGTAATGGTAAGGTCCAGGGGAGGTAATTCAGTTATGACAAGGTCCAGGGGAGGTAATTCTGTTATGACAAGGTACAAGGGAGGTAATTCTGTAATGACAAGGTCCAGGGGAAGTAGTTCAGTTATGACAAGGTCCAGGGGAGGTAATCCTGTTATGACAAGGCCCAGGGGAGGTAATTCAGTTATGGTAAGGTACAAGGGAGGTAATTCAGAAATGGTAAGGTGCAGGGGAGGAAATTCAGTTAGGCCATGGTCCAGGGGAGGTAATTCAGTTATGACAGGTACAAGGGAGGAAATTCAGTAATGGTAAGGTGCAGGGGGAGGAAATTCAGTTAGGACATGGTCCAGGGGCGGTAATTCAGTTATGACAAGATACAAAGGATATAAGTTAGTTATGTAAACTTCAGGGGAGGCAAGTCAGTAATGGTATGGCATAGGGGAGGTAATTCAGTTATGACCAGATACTAGGGAGGTAAATCTGTAATGGGAATGTCCAGGAGAGGTAAGTTAGCAATGACATGGTTCAGTGGAGGAAAGTCGGTAATTGCAAGGTTTGGGGGAAGCAAGTCTGTCATGAAAAGGTCCAGGAGGGTTAAGTCAAAAATAACAAGGTACAAGGGGAGGTAATTCATTAATGACATACTATGTACTCGATTATTCGTGGTATAAGATTTTGACTTTTAGATTTGGTATTGAAATATATGGATAACAAGTCAGGACTCTTTCTTATTGTTAAAATATCACAGTCAGGATGAAAATCACAGTTAAACTCCATTATGATATGAGTTTATATAAAAAAGGTATTACAGAGAGTTATAGAATTGATCATGGTAAAATTTATAACATCAGAAACAGAACTTTGAGGATAGTAATATATTGATTAGAATTGAAACATTATAAAAGTATATATGCATGAAATATTTTTTGTTAATGTTAACTGATTACGGGAAGGAAGCCCTAATATACAACATAAAATATGGTTAATTTGTACTTTCTTTTTACACATCATTCCATACATGAATAACAGTTAACTTTTCTGAGTTACTGAATCCTGAAAATTATATTTTATGCACATAATATGGCTGACAAAAATACAAAAATAATATTTGCCTATAGTTTCACAGGAATTTTAATCATTCACCCATTAAAGACAATCTATTGAGATCATTTCTTGCTTGTCTGAAATTTTGGGAAAGATTTGAACTGAATGCAAAATAGTTTCATTAGAAAAAAAAAATCCAAGTACAATGTCCCCCAAAGTTTTTGATTCGATTTCAAAATAATTTAATCAGAAAAAAGAAATTTTCAAAGTACAATGGCTTGAAAATGTTATTATAGCTATTCATCTGATGTTTATAGGTATTGGTTTATTTTCATGGTTATTTGTCTGTTATATAGTTATTTGTATATTGCCATGGTTATCTGTCTTTGTCACAGTAACCTCTCTCATAAATTATTTTTATGCTTTTTTTTTGCTTTTTTTTCTATTTTTTTAATTTTTTATCTTTCATAGATACTTAAAAAATACATTATTGATAATATCCCTTTCAGACAGCACTGTTATTTAGTCGTATCCGCCCTGTAGAAGCTAGAAGTCCTGTATAATGATACAGACAGTGGAAAGGAAGTTACAACACAAGCAATCAGATTTAATGCACATGCTTTGATAACAAAAGTTTTAAAAAAAAAACAGATAGAAAAATACTATAATACATGTACCCATTGTAATATCACATTCTAAAAGACAAAGAAACAAAAATAACAAAAATTGTTTTCTATAAAATCAAAATACTACTTTAACATAATACTTTAAATAAAATAATTTTCTTTAAATGACAACTGGTTCATTTCCCAAAAATGATAATGTAAAAGTGGAAATTTTGACAGTGCGGAAATGGTTGTGTTTTTCGCGTCAAATAAATTTGTGCAAAAATATTCATACACAAATATTCCTTTATAGTACATTATATATATTTTTGATCAATAGAATTCACGGATTTCAGAACTATTGCTATTGTGAAAATGTACACAGTCTGATCAGTTAAAAGGGTAACAACGCAAAATTTCCACACCCTGATCAGTTAAAACGGTTAACAACGCAAAATGTCCACACCCTGATCAGTTAAAGGGTAACAACGCAAAATGTCCACACCCTGATCAGTTAAAACGGTTAACAACGCAAAATTTCCACTTCACAGTATTTTAATGTCAAATAACATTTTGAAATGTTCTGACCAGGCAAGTTTTGTTTTGCTGTGGCTTAACTCATTCACCCCTAAATGCACATTTGAACTCTTCCAATTCAAAGGTTGGAATAGTTCATTATGAAATTATAGGGGTGAATGAGTTAAAAAAGAGAAAATATGAAATATCAACCATAGCTGAAGATGATGATGTATAGCTCAAATTTTGAATCAGAAAACCGCTTCTTATTATAACATTTTTGTCAAACACAGTGTCATTTGATAGTAAGAATCCTACACTTACCGTATTCATCCTGCAATAAGCCCAGGGGACAGAAACGTCATCTCTTGACTCAAAGTAACGTAGGGTGGGTGTATTACAGAACAGTGAAATATATCACTTATTGGCATTTCTACTGAACTGAGAAAAATATGGGTGGGCTTATTACCAGGCATGGGCTTACTGCAGGAGCAATATGGAACAAACATCTTTGAAATTTATTAAGCATCTTGATTAACTATGGGGATGCCATTTGCAAAAAAGGCTGTGACATACCTTGTCATTCATAACAATGCTTTATATATTCCATGGCAGATAAGCACATGCACAAGATCTACTATTTTCTATAGCACCAAAGCTACCACATGTGGAACTTCACAAACTGACAATAAAATCCACAGTTTCTATACAACCAAACCAGCCACATGTGGAAGTTTATAAACTGAATCCACATCAATTTTGAATTGTTTCTGCGTATTATGCACAGGCCTTTCTTGATATTACCCGATTTTCTTAAAAAATGTGCACAATACATGACTATTTAAGGTATTCAGCCAAGCTGAAGTCTACCACATGTGGAAGTTCACAAACTGACGGTAAAATTCACTATTTTCTATACATGTACAACCAAAGCTACCAACGTGCGTAACTTTACATACTGATGGTTTTATAGACATCGTTCATGTCGGATATGAACTTGAGGCTGCTGTCCATACAATAGGACAGGCGGAGAGCCTGGAAGTCCGAGATCATTTCCATGTGACTCCCGTAGGAAGGCACTAACAAAACCACAAATATATCATCATCATACAGTCTTTTGATATGCATAGGCTTGGCCAACACACTCAGAATATGATTAAGGTACTGTTTTTTTAAGGATCCCCGTACCACTGCCAAAAACTGTAACTACTGTTAGTGTTGGAAACTTTTCTTTCACCACGGCTATAATAAACTTTGATAAATCATTTCTGAAAGAAAACTTTACCTTGCTGAACTTTTTTGAGAAATAATAAAGATGAAATAAACAAAATATAATCGAAACCGTTTTTACTGCATGAATATAGCTTTAATAAATTATCATTTGATAAATTATCATTTCGGAAAAGAAACCAACAGCTTAAAGGAATTGCAGTTCTTAATAAATTAAGATGGATTTAACAAAATGTAATCAACAACCGTGTTCTGATTGGAAAAATTCAGTGGGGTTAGGCCACAATTTGAACACCAGACTTCAGTTTGTTATACGGTCGCTGTAACCAATTGAGGTAATTGGTCAACAGATTGAGAAGTGCACTTAATCAAATGCGCTGAGTTATATCCAAAACAAAATGAGGGGGAGGTTGCCTGTAGTGGGACAAGGATCCTTAACCCTTTCACCACTGTAGACCATAATGGACTCATCCATATCAATCATGGTAGAGTCTACTAAAGTTACATAGGGGTGAAAAGGTTAACATGATCTCACATATAGCCATTTAAAATGGTGGAACAGTTGTCCAGGAAATAGTATCTGTTCTCCTCTTTCATTTATATCCTAGATCTTAAAGAACAAAGGGCCAATTTCAGAAATTTTTAATCAATATAAAAAATTACTGGGACTATTATATGCAACATGAAAGAAATTGAAGAGACTAATATTTTGTTCCGAGGGGGCCATGGCTGTACAGTCATACTTGCCAACCCTCCCTATTTAGCGGGGAGACTCCCGATTTTGGGCCTTAAACTTGGTATTTCCAACCAATGAACATTCTAAACTGTTTCTATATTTTAAGATCCAATGATTTCATCTGAAAGAATTACTCAACGTATAATCATTTTAAAGGGTTATTTTGTATCTAGGTTTTATATACACATTTTATTTATCTTTTTAATTTTGAACACGCAGAATCTCCCCATGGAAAGTTCTCAAGGTGGCAAGTATGCACAGTTCTCTCCAGAATTCTTCCTTATGTTTAATGTTTTAGTGTGTAAATGTATAGATATATGTATGTATACAGTCTACAGATCTCTACGTTACCTGTCAATATTTCTCACATAAGTATATTCTTCCTTATCTACCTGATTGAGTCCTTTCAACACTTAAATCACTGCACATCTACTTCGTCATGCAGAATAAATATTTTTTGATAAATTTATAAATAATTGCACAGATAATAACCTACTTAAGTAACGGTAATGATCCCTATCGCTATATCATTAACGCCAACCTATGTGAAATTCAACAGGACCATTGAACGGTTTGAAAAGAACTTTAAATTGAAACATCAAATGTTATTGTATAATTTTTATTTGAAAAATTGTTATCTGAAAAATTGTTCTATGATTTGAGCACATTATCTAAGTTCTAAAGAAAAAGCTTGATTTAAATTAAGTTAAATTTGAATTGAAAATTTTTCATCTTCAAATCTGGAAAAATTGCATAAAACTTTAATCTTTGAAAACATCTAAACCAACTCCCCCCCCCAAAAAAAAAATGTGAGATCTAAACTTCTGCATGGCACAACGGATAGTTTTTAGAATTTGAAATCAGCAATTTGCTGTATTAACAAAACCACTTTGAAAGGGCTATATGAAATATTTACAGATTTTTTTCCCCATGGTAATATAAGTTGTACAGAAGATAGAAGATATCTCTTCATTATTTCATTTTAAACATGAAAACAGCCTAAGGTTTGGCAATAATTAATTTGTGTCATTCAGCATTTGTTAATTACACCTGAGACATCGAACTAAATCCCACCAGATAACAGAATATAGATTTGTTGCATAATCTACCAAAAATTTGGACTACAGTAAAACCTCAATATAATGCCCTCGTTTCATTTGCCGCCTCATTTACCGCCAACATATTTTTATGTCCCATTTTCTCATTTCTTAAGAATTCCTCATACATTTCCTTCAAATTATCACCTAACCCCTTTATAATGCCGATATTTCTCTGCAAAAATGATGGCAGTATAACAGGGTTTTACTCTACATAAGTTTTCTGTAATGATGTACAAGGACATGACATCTTCACGATACCTATATCTATAAAGGTGTCACTTATAGGTGATTGGGTACCCGAAAAGTGTACCCCATCTTAACAGAACCCTTTATAATAGGATGACCTGTAAATATACCAGATCTTCAACTAGACCCCATCAAAAACAATTATATATACAGTGATATCAAGTATTATGGACACCGTGTCCTAGACTTGTAGATTTCAGCAAGAACTAGTGAATCAACTAACCTAACTGGTCCTATTATAGCAATATCATCTGATAGGTAGGGTATGAAATAGGAATTTCATTTTTGGAAAACTGCTAAAAATACAGATATATTGCTTTATAATTAACAGAATTTTCCTAAAACCTCCCCTTATCTTTATGACGGTAGTTATTTTATGTTCCTTATAATCACTTTCTTCTGTTTCGTGCTGGAGATGTTTCCTTCAGGAAATCAAATCTCGGACTAGTTACATTGACGTAGGACTAGCAAATAATCGGTTAGACCTTTGAACTCATAAACAAAATTATTGTCTAACCTTGAATGCATAGCCACTGCTTGAGCTATACAAGATTTACCTAGATTTTACTGTTCTATTAAATAACGTAAAATAATGTCATACCTAAATTTTACCCTAGATATCTTTGCAATCATCAAGCCTCTACACACAAAGCGTCCTTTAGTGACATAAATTTCTTGTATCGTTCATTAAGGATACTGAAAATTATAAAGCATACCTTCGATCTCGAGATCCGTATCAAATGCCTTCTCGTCCGTGATATCCACGGTGGCGAAGTCGACCTCCAGATGAGGTTTGTGTCGTGTGACGTCCTCATTGTCTGTGTCGCTGTCGGAGCTGTGCCCCGTCTCCAGGCGTGAACCACTGCTGGCTGGGCGCGACTTACGACTGCTGGCTCGACTGATCGTCTGAAAAACAGGATGTCATCAAGTATTAAAATCTTTGAAAATCACATTACCCCAATAAAGTGTACAATCACTAGGAACTGGTAAGGACCTCCTCCTGAAATATGGTATGGGAATCACTACAGCTCTCAAATGGTAATGGGATGGAATTTGAACATTTTCTGACTGAACATGTAAAATAAAATAAATTTAAATTGTAGTCGCTTGTAAATAATAATTAAAATGTGATATGGAATTACATCTCAGCTGTGGGTACTGTAGTATTATTATGGATTTCATTTTATACAGTAATTTTTTTTCCCAATGTTTTTCAACAAAATTGCATGCTTTTACGAATGTTTTTTTCAGTAGCTCATTGGGTTTACTGGGTTAAATGTCAAATAAGCTAAGGTAATTGAAGGATGTGCCTCCATTTGCATAATGTACGCATGTGCATTACACAAATGTGTGCTTGAGGAAGTATCTTGCTGCATTTGCCTCCTAGAGATAGCGCAGATCAATGCCCACTTTTGAGTGCTACCTTAAGCTTACTGAAATACCATGCTGAAGACTGTGACAACACATTCTCCCACACCTGACAGATTTATCTCCCGTTTTGCCGGTGCTAGATTTATCTGTCTCCGCCCTAGGGTTGAGACGGGGGGATTCCCCTATTCATAACAATGGCATGACGTCACTTCAACAATACAATGACGTCACGTCAACAATCCATCAACAAATTGCCTGTATGTGTTTTGGGTCCATGTTTACCTTTATTTCACATTAAAATACTGTTAGATATGGGAGAAAAATAATCAATCGTTACTGGTTGTGTAAGATAGAGAAATCTCAACCCTCGGTCTAAGATTTTTTGTCCGGAACTCGGCAAGCCTCGTTCTGGACAAAAAATCTTAGTCCTCGGGTTGAGATTTCTCTATCTTACACAACCAGTAGCGATAGATTCTATTAGTCCTCTACCCAGTCATACTACACTAAACCAGTCAACAGTATGGATGATTAGCCATTAATAAGCTTCAAACAAAACATTAACATGTAAAAGCCATGGTGCCACTTTATGCATAATTAATGGACAAAGTTTAAACTGCTATCAGGCAGAACTATGTTTCAGTGAAGAGTTGTGTCCCTTGAATGTCAAAAACTGATTCGTACATATCATTACATTAGCAGACTGGTTAAAACAGGCCATCACTACACTGACCCAATCTGTATTAAGGATATCTGTCCCATTGCACTGTGTTTTATCCTATATGCAGTGACCTCCCTTTAACTTCTGTTACAGGCCATAACTGTAGAACAACTTGGCCAGGTCACTTCCATCAACTAAATAACTCAATTGGTTAGAGTGATAGTTTACCAGTCTGATGTTAAGGCTTTGAATCCCGGTCTAGCCACGCTGTCTTTCCGACACTCAGAACACTGCTGTTAATTACATTTTGTTTATTTCATCTTTATATCTTACATAAAAGTCCTGCAAGGTACACCGTAGTTTTCTATTTCCGAAATATTTTATCAAAGCTTGTAATAATAAAGTCGGAAGAAAAAGCAGATTCCAATTCTTGGTTACCGTTTTTGGCAGTGGTACGGGGATCCTTAACCAATGAGGTTATTATACAGTCAAGTAGAGAATTATAAAAAAAAGTCGATAATTCAATCTCAACTATTTGACTCAAATTCCTATTTAGATATAAACTGATACTATCATCCACCACTGTTATAAGTTATATCTACCTGGATGAGTTCTCTTCCTGTTTTTATTGCTCACACACTCTGAGTGTTCTGTTGGTGACCAAAGGAAAGTTGACACCCTCTCAAAGACGCCCTTCGCAGGATCAAATACCAACTATACAAACATTTATTTTTATATGATAATTGCTTGAAATATCTTTGGTTACTTCATTCCTCAAAATGATCAGCTATGGACTTAAAAGTTTATTTTACAGGAGTTAGATTTCTGTCTTCTATTTCGAATTACTTTTATCTACCTCAGAATAGCCTTTATCTACATATACCGTATCACAATTAGGTGTGAATTGACAATGAAGTACTTCTCCCAGGTATGTGGACTGGGTCTTATTCTGTAGACTTTACTAAGATTTAAGTAACAGCTACCTTTGTTAGGTTTCAATCAATGTCAACACGAATCATGGTTAGTATTAAATGCCTACAGAAACAAAGTATAGGACTACAGGCCTGATCTAACACACCCCAGGAACAGATTCTCTCACAACCATCATTAAAAGAGTGGACTAAGTGTAACCCATAGCTTGTTTTTCTATAATTCTATAATTTTCTTTTTCTTAAATATAATTTCATAACTGGAAGTTACTGCAGGCTGAGAATTAAAATTATGTTGTCCTCTTTGAAATATGTTGCTTTAACCGATAACCTGCACAGGTAATTACTTGGGCAGGTAAGTAATTACTTGGGCAGGTAATTACTTGGGCAGGTAATTACATGTAATGTATTTGAAGGAGGTTTCTTGAAAATCAAAACATTCCTTCCAGTGTTATCATACAAAAACACTTGTTTCAATTAACTTCAGGTGCTAAAATCCAAGATGGCGACTGACGGCCATATTGAATGTCTAATATGGCTGAAAATCTAACTTAATTGAAGCTTTTAGTGTTTGAAAGAAATTTCATGAAAGCAAAACTTTTCTTTCAAGAGTTATTGCATGGAAACCTTTAAGTGAATGACGACACTCAGTCGATATGGACCCGACAGTCTGATCCTGAAATGTCACATTGTCTTGGCAGGTGATGCAATAGAAATAATAAAGTGCTGTAACATTTGCTGATGGTTCTTAGCTATAACAGCAATGGCTACTAAAGGGCTGAATGTTTATGTACGTTTCATAACTCTCACAGTAGTTGATGGTTCTTAACGATTGCTATAACAACAATGGCTACTAAAGGGCAGACAGTTTAAGTGTGTCTCATATTTCTTACATTAGTTGATGGTTCTTAGTGATTGCTGTAACAGCTTTGGCTACTAAAGGGCAGAAAGTTTTTCATATTTCTTACAGTAGTTGATGGTTCTTAGCAATTGCTATATAAGCAATGGCTACTACAGGGCATAAAGTTTATGTATGTTTTATAACTCTCACAGTAAATCCCAGCTTACAGATGATAATGCAGAATACCTGTTATACAAAACACAAGTAGGCCTGCAACACAGGACACCACAAAAGTCTGAAGAAATAAAGCGGTTTTATCTGTATTTATTGTAGACAAATCTTATCTGTAGTGAGGAAATCACCGGGAAGTTACAATCTCCCGTGAGTGACACTACGGGATCAAGGCGAGAGAGTATATGTTGACACACCTACAATAGTATACACATTATCTGATAAAGGGCTGTGATAACCCCTTTATTATACCCCCTTTATTTCACACCACCCTATCTGGCCAGGTATAACCAATTTCAACACTTTAAAGAGCCCCTGAACCCTGCTGATGCCCAGTTTTATGTTTCGTTATCATTCTTCTCAGCAAATCTTTCAATCAAATATATAAAGTCTGTCAGCAAATCTGTCGTTCAAATCTAGTACATGTGATCCTTCTTGTCCCACTTGAAAATCACTAGAGAATTCTACTGTAGTTTTACATATATTCAGTAACCTCCCTTTTATTTTGTTTTTGATATGACTCAAGTAAAAATACCTGGGCCAGGGGTTGACCCAGTGACGCGGTTAGTTAAAGCACAGTATATAAGGATTGGTGGTCCATGGTTGGAATCCTGTATCAAATCTGTCATTGAAATTGACATTTTACTCTATTGTTGAAATGCAATACAGAACTGTCAGCAAATCTGTAATAAACATCCCAGTGTACATTTCAGTGAGCTTACTTGTCATTAAAGTGTATGTCTGTAAGTGATTCTATAATCAACATCTACATGAAACTATCATTAAAACTGAAGTCTGATGGCGAGTCTTTTATCAAAATGAAATTTTGTCAGCGAGTCTGTCATCAAAATATCTGTCAACAGTGGACCTTTCAATAAATTTTAAGACTGTTAGCAATATCTTAAATATACATCCTCTGTACTTCAACAAATACCGGTATGAAGTGTAAATATTGGAATGTTTTGTATCGACACAACAGACAATTCACTCTCTAGCTGTCAACTCGGAAATTGTAAAGTATTTAGTCAGTAACATTTTAAGTTCTAGATCAGGGAAGTGAATCTAAAAAATGTAGCTATACAATTGGAATTTTTTTCTGGCATTACTATAACTTTGATATATCTTTTTTGGAAAGAAAACCATACCTAGCAGGATGTTTATGAAGAGTACCAATAAAATGATGAAATATATTTATTAACAATGTTCTGAGTGAAAACAAATTATATATAGCGGGCTTGTACCAGGATTTGAAGCCTGGATCTCTGACTGCTATACTGTCGACCCAACCAGATGAGCTTTGGAGGTGTTCTGCCCTAACTCTGCTACAGTTATATTCAAAGCAAAATTAAGGGGAGGTTACTGTATATACGAAAAACAACAGTGTAGTTAGTGGGGCAGGGATCCTTAAGTGACATATTTTACAATCTTGGGTTTAATTTCTTCACAGAACTCAAACACCAGCTATCATTTATCGGGTCCGTCCTTAGGGTTGAAAGGTTTGTATCGAGATGTTATTACCTGTTACACGTACAACACATATTACACAATACATTTTTGTCATCATTCAATATGAACTCAAAATCATTAGTATTAACCTTTGGAACGAAATAATAACAGTTTTTATTGCAAAATAATATTTAGGTCACTGAATTTATCATTAAATCAATATCTACTAACATTGCCTAATATTTATAATGTCATTTAAGATAATTTCAATCTGCACCGTCGTTTATCAAATGTGGGGTTAAGAATCCATTAATAATTCACCGTACATGTAAATGTATCCTTTGATTATTTGTTACCAAGCCAGCCAGCACCAATTACAAGTCAACCACACTGAACTCGCTGAAACGATGATGATTGCAAATTTATAATCATATCTGCACCATTAAAAGAATTAACCCATTTTCTAGAATAAATAACAGCCAAGGATTTAGAGATGCGCAAAAAAACAACTTTAGTATTGGCACGATTCTTAATCATGCAGAGATGAACCTTTGTGTTTTGAAGTCGCCATCTGATGCTGGAACACTCCACAGAGGCCTTCATTAAATTAGCATACTCATCACCTACACACCGATGACAAGACTGTACAACAAAATGACATCCTAGCTCCCACTCAATATGTCATTAATGTAGGTATGGATTTGTAATCATCTGCCTTAATTATCTAATACAAGCGTGGACCTTGATCAGTACAGTGAGACAATACGTCACAGCACACGACCTTACAGGATATAGTCACCTAATAAACAAACTATCACAGTAAAATTATCGGATCCTTGATGTCATCATCTTAGGTCAATGACATCAATAGCTATCAAACCTCCCTAGTTAGAAGGGAGCTTCTTCATTTTGACCAAAATTTACCAATCTCCTTCAAAACTCCCTCATTCAGGTTCAAAATCTCCATCCTGTGGTCAAATGATCTCCTAGTTACTGCAGGGTGTGTGTAATGATCATAACAGGTGTCTGAATCAAATGAATGCTTTTTGGAGTTATTTTGATACATAAAAAGGGGGAAGACAAATTGAGCAAAGCAGTTTCAGTCGTGTTTCATGCACTTTCTCCCTCATTGGAAATGTGGAATGGGGAAGTCCAGATCTAGAGATCTCCCTCATTGGAGGTTTCAGAGGTCGACACCTATGGACATCATGTAATTTGTATTACTAGTATTATTTTGCCTGATAAGTTCAATCATATTGCAAGCTACATTAAAATGTATATATAACATGAGCATGCTGTATACTGGGAAATTTCCCACAATAAAATTCTTGCTGAGAAGATAAGATCACCAATAGAATATCATCTAGTCTCAATTTTGCCCATCAAAATGGAAATACTAAAAATAAATACTTCAGAACAGACTAATGATAAAACAGTTAATAATGGGGGAAATATGACAAACACATATGGGAAACAAGGCCTTAAATGAAATGGAAAAGTTTAATACAAAAGGAAAATACTTGCAGGTACTAAAATGTAATGTACTGAAGTTGGTTTATTAAATGGCTAAACGGAATCCATAGAAGTTCCTGTAGCGATCAGTATAAATCAACTGCATTCAGTGTAACAAACTCCCTGGGTATTGGGTTCATCAAGCTCCTACCATCCTTACATGAAGTTCTGGTTTAAACTTGAAGCATTACAGTAACTCTTCCCCATCCGCCCAAATATCTCTACACCCCCCAAACCCCCGGAATTATTTTTGAATCATTTTGTCAGAAAAAATTAATAATTCATCCCAGACAAAAGTTAAAAGGCTAAAAGACTCTTTCATTCAAATTCAAATCAGTGGTTGGATGGCATAGTGAACAGTGCACTTGCCTTTCACCAAGAGGACTGGGGTTTGAATCCCTGATTGGATGTAAAAAGATATAAGGTCACGTTTGTTTACCACTTTAAACCTCGTACATACTTTCATCAGGTCGACAAGATAGATTAAAGTTGAAAAAACTTGTTTCATAATTGTTGTAAAATAAAACATTTTTTTTTTATTAGATTCAAATGCCCAAATATTCTAGCATTAATTAGCAATCTTACCTTGCTAGTACACACATATTTGTGTCTTGCATTCAAGTCTATGGCTGGCGTGGACATCGCTGAGATGTTTTACCGAAATCAGGTGTCAGAGATTATTCTGAGCCCATCCTCATCTTCACTGACGTCAACGAGTACAACACAGAGTAGGAACACTGTACGTTCATACTGTATCATCACGGAGAATAATACGACAGAAAATTACATCAAGCTCAAGTCGCATCAAAATGATCAAATTCAAGCAAATCTAAAATGTCAAGATTGAGTCACACTGCAACTGATCAAACTCGAGTCACATCAAAATGATCAATCAAACTCAAATCACATCAAACTGATCGCAAACCCAAGTCACATTACAATTATTCAAACCCTGGTCACAACAAAATGATCAAAACTTAGTCACATTGAAATGATCAAACTCAAGTCACACTGAAATGATTAAATAAAATATTGTATTTTAATTATCCAACCTGGGTAACATTGTCAACGTATGTTTACAGTTAATTAAACATGGTCCTTCCATTGTTGTTTGTCCTTTTCTGTTAATTACAAGGTGATAATCCAATTAATATATCATAGAATCTATCAGAGAATTTAAAAATACTACTTCAATAAAAATTACCACAAACTCTTTCAAAGGTTATAATCCACTTGACACTTCAAACAACAAAATCACTTTCAGCTGTTGAAAGTGCCAGTATTACACTGTATCAATAATGTGATCAAATACAATTTCAGAGACACTGACATATTCCATGTAGTTTCAGATTTCCAGGAGTTTCAAATTCAATTTCCAGTGAAAATTTGAAAAAAAAAAAAAATCAATTCAAATACACATTCGATGTACATCACACGAATACCTCATTCAGGTTAAGGATTTCAGCAAAGATTTTGAACAAATCGACTGAATTATAAAGGTTTGTACAACATTAATTGAATGTTTTCATTCACAGTTGCAAATCAATTTGAGGTAGAGCAATATCCTCCGAATGATCAGCCGCCACTCCCGCCAATGACTTTGGTTGATAATACACATTGCGCGTACAATGTCCCATTCACAGCAGCAATTCAATGTACAAGGAAAGCTTGAATTTTCACTGGATGTTCAGCGGAAGAACAACTCTTGCCAACGAGTTTTGTTAATAATTAGACATTGTCAGCGTACCTATGAACATGTAACATGATAAATCCATAAAGACATCGGAGCCGACACCAAACGCCACGGTACAAAATGATCAACTGCCTCCAGATATCTGGACCTGGTATTTATGCCTTGGCATTCTCTCACACACAAATTATCATATTGATACCTCACCTGAGCATCAGACCCATGCACACACCTGGTTACCACGGCAATGACTGGGTAATATTGTTGACATTAAGAAGAAAAACACATCACCTCTATAATCCATTTATAACCTATCATTAAATACAGCTCAGAGATGCAACTGGGTGTCCACACATATATACAGCTCTGTCCACGCACTGAATTCCTGGTCACGGATTCTTCGTACAAGTACTGCGTTATACTCGTCCGTCTCGTAGCACACCATTCAGTGATATTTTCATTACATAACCTACTTTCCCACCAGTAGGTATACAAAAATGTAATGTACTGAAGTTAGTTTATTAAATGGCTAAACGGAATCCATAGCAGTTCCTGTAGCGATTAGTATAAACTCCCTGGGTATTGGGTTCATCAAGCTCCTACCATCCTTACATGAAGTTCTGGTTTAAATTTGAAGCATTACAGTAATTCTTCCCCATCTGCCCCAATCAATATCTCTTCACCTCCCAAACCCCCCGGAAATATTTTTGAATCATTTTGTCAGAAAAAAATAATAAAGCATCCTAAACAAAAGTTAAAAGGGATATGGTAATCTCTCACAACGTAATAGTTAAATCTTTAACAGACTCAAGCACATCTAAATAAGTACAGATGTAATACAAAGTAAATGTGGCTCATGATTTCACAGTAAAATCTTGCTGAAGCAGTAACTTGAAACCTTCCTGGAGTTCACAGTAAAATTTCACTTGGAGTAAACAGATACCACAGTAAAATGTCATTCAGAGAAATTCAAAAAACTTTCTTTATTCAGACTGCGACTCAGAATTTTTAGGGTAGAACTAAAATCACAGGGCCCACTTGTATAAAACATCTCAACTCTTGAGATTTCCTCAAGTCTCAGATTTCCCATAGACAATACATTGCTTGAGAATTTCCTTAACTTTGAGATGTTTTATACAAGTGGGCCCAGAAACTCAAAAACTTCCTTAGGATTCTACAGTAAAACTCCATTCAGGGAAATTCAAAAACTGTCTTGATACAGACTGCGACTCAGGGTTCTACAGTAAAACTCCATAATACAACTCCGAATCAGAAAAACTTAAAAAACATCCTTGCACATACAGTGACTCTGGACTCTATGGTAAAACCTCACAGAGATAACCCAAAATTCCTTATTTCACATCTGTGTGAATTTGATCCTTTGCAATGCACTCAAAAACTTGAATTTCAGTTATGAACCTGTTTAGTCAAATATATCATTAGGACATAAAGTCACAGAAAATATTTTTGATACATATGTAGACAATTTGAAAGCAATGCGTTCTATACAAACCCGACGTTTTCACACATCATAATTTTACAAACTCCAAGTGGAAATTAATTCTCCATAATTTGACGGATGAAAACTTATTTCAACATGTTCACCAATACAATGCATGACAACTGTGGCCTGCCTTTTCAATGTTCCATTGAATAATAGACTCCAGAAGCGAAAGGCAGTAACAGTCCTGTATGTCTACAACCCGTGTCCATTATGACGGGGAGATATTTGACATTTGCAAATATTATCAAGAAACGGTTCCCATCAACGATTAAGGTGATGAATTATGATGGCCTTATCTCATTGTGTTCACATTTACCTGGGAGACGATGCACCCAGTTAACTCCTTAGCTCGATCTTCTCCAACACCCTCTTTCCTTTTCTGTAGATACTCTGCTATTTTGATGGCCAATATTGTCCCCAAAATCGGGTAAACATCATTTGTATATATATACATGAAACAATTTTACAGACCTCGATCTACATTCATTTTTTCATATCTCTCGTTGATTGGGAAGATTAGACCACAATATGAACAATTTTCCAGTTTTTAACTATATTTCAACGGGCCAGTTCTCATAAACTTATATAAGTCATATTTATTTTTTTCAAATATTGATAATCAGCATTTTAATTTTGAATGTATATATGGTTCATAGGCTGTGCCTTTCATATTATCATTGACTCTGATATCCAAGTAATTTTATTGAAAACATTTTATGTTCAGTTTCAATATTTTTAATAACATTTTGTACATATAAACCTTATCAAAATTCAGGAACATTTACTCCAAGTTTCCCTCATATCTGATAAGTTTGTATAAGAGAATGTAATACCCCATACTGGCTAACACTTAGCAACAGTAAAGACAAGCTCGGAGGTACAGGGGCGGAATCGGGTGAACAAATACAAGATATTTCACATCTCGGAATGTCTTTGTTGCCCGACAGCTGATCTATAAACACTGAGAAAAACTTCCCATAGGTTTACACTATCGACCAGAATTGATCTAAATGTCTTGCGCAGCAGGTAAACATATATATTTTCACCTTCAAAGGAACTGTCAGATCAATAACTGTATATGTTAGACCAATTAAATGTAATATTGTACTTAGGTCAATATTACATAAATTATGGTCCACCTCATGAGGTGACACAGCCACTGTGGAGAAACGCCTGGTGACCCTAAGTGTATATATATAGTATGGCTGCTCATGTATTACCTTTTGACTTTTGTAAATAATCCTTACCTTAGTCAATAACCTCTGGGCTAGGGTAGATCATTAAACGGTCTTAAACATAAGTCAAAATTTCAAACGTCCATAAACGTCAATAAAATCAATATTTCTGTCAGAAATCACTCTAAAATTTTATGATATAGTACGCATAAATATTAATCACATTTATATATAGAACTTAGAATTTTAAAGTACTGTATCAATTTGGATTGGATATTTAATTATTTAATTTTCCTGCTGTCAAAGAAACTGACTGTGAAACACATTGCACGAATTAAGGTTAAGGGCATATGCTACCTTACACAAAATACACATGATTTGTGTCTGAGTTACTTCCCTTGATTATTTTTAACTTAAGGTAACCAGCATCATCTCCTAGTTCTGGCCTTAAGTATCACGTACATTCCTTGTCTTGAAGACACTCTTTAAGATTTTCTAAACGAAAGCATTACTGAGGTGAAGGAAAATTTCTCCTTACATTAGTATTTAATGTAGCGAGTCCTGGTACTATGTTTTATCTCCAATGCTGAAGAGTTTCAATTTAATTGGCAATTTTGAGCTTCTTGCCCATTTATGATAGTATTTAAGAGTATTTTACACATGAAATATATTTTTTATAATTTACTTACCACTATCACTATAACATCACTGTCATGGGGCTTTTCATGATATTTGATATGTGAATACTTTTCTGCAACATTACTAGTAATACTGTGATTTCAAAATGTTCCAACTTCCCATAAAGGCAGGCAACCTAGCATTGCCTTTGTGTAAATATCAGGGCAGTAACGAAAAAATAACAAGATAGTCAGTTTCAAAATCTGTATACAAGAATTGGACATGTGATGGAACTCAAATGCAAGAATGCTTTCTTTGAGAAAAAAATATGTTAAGGAACGTTCATGACACTGTAGGTACCAGAATGACCCCAACATGTGCGCACCATTGAGTATCTTACAAAAGTGTTGTCAATAAATTAACAATTTTTCAAATAATCATCCATGACAGATATTTTCTTTCTTTGGAACTCTTTTGGAAAAAAAGGAAAATTTATTACGTCAACCTAGCATATATCCTTAATGAAAAGACAAATTACTGAAAGCTGTATACATGCTACTGTGTGTACTTGTAGTTGTGCGTGCTGTACATTCAATGTAGTACAGAGGAATAACAAACGCATGTAATAAATTACTTTCCAAAGCCTCACATATAATTCTCCATCCAAACTTCAGAATATCTTCCCACAGGTTTCAAGTAATAACAAATCTAGAGGCATTATGGATATTTTTATTAGCACCTTATCAATACTTTTCATTTAATTTTCAAGGTTGATCATTTATACCTAGAATTATATCATATTTGCATGATATATTTGCTCTGTGTAAATCTTGTGTAATTCTGTAAGATTTCTATTGAGCTAGGAGTGCCAACAGGTGACATCATTGTCATTATGAGCGGTCCGGAGTCGGCTGTGACTAAGGGCCTTTACATTCTTCATTTCAATTCTTTATTTACATTATTAAAGACTATTTATTGTGTAATCTAAATGAATGGGGGATTATTTCAGTTTTAAATGATATATTATGGTACAACAAGATGCCCTGATGTGTGTTACCATATTTATCAAGCAATGAGCCCATGCTTGATAATAAGCCCACCAATATACAAAAGCTTTTTTAATGTTATGTAATAAGCCCATTCCCCTTCTTTCATGATAATGTGTTGGACCCCCTCAGCTCATTGCATGATAAATACGGTAATACAATATATACACTAAAATAGAACCAATTAAAGATCCCCCCCCCAAAAAAAAATAAAAAAAAATAAATAAATAAATCACTAGCTTGTAGTGTTATTTTCTTCCTTAAAGGAAATCACCTTGTGATTGTTTAATCCTTCCTTCCTCCTAAAACTTTCCAGAGATTGAGGGCTGCTATTGAAAATATTTTTACATTGCTTTTGTTGGTGAAGAAAAAATGACCAACTGAAGTTATTCCCCCTCTTACAGGAATATTGGGACCATTGATGAAGTGCCGCTCTTGATGAGAATTACGTGTAATATTCCAGGGTGGTATGCAGGGTTTCATACGGGTAACACAGGCACCATCACTAACAGCAACCATTAAAAAAATCCAAAATTCAAACGTAAATTTACGTGGAGGATTGTGTCTGTACAAGTTTTTTCAATGCAAATAGAAAATAAATGCTTGGTTTGATCGATGTTGGTGCGAGTTGACGATGTGCCACCCTCCCCCAGGATCCGTGTCCTGAGGAATAGTTTTTTCACGCAGTAAACTGGAATGATCATTAATTGTACAATAACGTGTATGCACACACAGTGACCTGATTTGAATAGTTACAATCAGTCAATAATAAAGCATGCATTGCTTTTATCGTCTGTTTGATCATCTGTTGATCCATCGTAAATCTCCCGGGACAGAAATGTTACAGTAAATATCTCAGGGGTTTTGAATATCTTAATTCAATCACTTCACTTTATATCAGAGGATAAATCAAATGTCTCTCAACCAAATCTAGGCTATAAGATAAATCTAAGGCGTATTAGATAAAGCTGGGTTTTGTTAGAAAAATGTGGGTTTTGTCAGACAAATGGGTATTTTTTTAGATAAATTTCAATTCTGTTAGATAAATATGAGTTTTGTTACATAAATCTGGTGTTTAGCTAGATAAATATTGCTTTTTCTAGATTTCAATTTTAGTCCAAATAAATTCTTATGCTGGTCCAAAAACAAAGCATTTGGTGAAAATAGAAAAGTTATATATAAACAATATACAACAATTATGTAACAAGTTTTACAACTTATCTTAACTACTCTTGTTGCCCCGGATGTTAGCACCCGGAGGGTCTTAATGTAGGAGGAAACCTGAGTGCTTGGAGAAAACCCACATGGTCGTGCAGGGGAACCCATACCTTTTGTCCGATGGGAGAATCAAACTTCAGCCGCCTTGGTAAAAGGCGCATGCACTTTCCCCTTTCCACTGCACCACCCAACCACCCATTAAAAAAGTTTATAAAGATATATACAAACACTTTTAGATATGAAAATATCTGAAGAAACAAATATATACAAAGGGTCGGCCTTTATATATAACGTCTTGACCCATGCACCCCCAAAGTCACATTTTAACTGTACCAAATCAAAGACTGGTCAAGTCCAGTTTAAATATGTAGGGGTGAATGAGTTTATCCGAGATATTGGTGTAAATCTACACTGTGCAGGAGATACTTATTAATCATAACTAATTTACATGTAAGCCTTATACCACACACACTGTCATGATCAGAGTGATAAACAGATGATCACTTAACACGTACGAAAATGGACCAATGTGAACAGCTATCTAAATAAATGTGCTTTTTTAAATGCCAAGTCATGAACATTGCATTAGCGATAACAAAAACCGTTTCATTTTTTGTCAAAGAAGTACTTGACAGGGTGGAAAATTTAATTGAAATTCATGAATTTTGAATTTCATTTTATAATTTGGGTACCAACACTGCTGTTACAGGCTATTAAATTTTCACATCATGAGTACATGGGGCAACCAAGTTGATGTATTGTCTTCTTATCAGCACAATTCATAGGCATCCAAATCTTAAAATAGAAAAATGTCTTTAATACATAGACGCCCCATTGGCACTGTGGTTGACCTATATATAGTAACAATGACCTCTGTGTTGACCTTAAGACCTTGAATATGAACTCACATCTGACGAAGTCTCTTACTTGACCTTTGTATTAACCTTTGATGAAGTTGGTACAGTCATGACAACAAATCGTGACATGATGGGATGAATATAGGTAACACTCTAACTCTATGTGCCATTCCCACCTCCCTCCTCCCAGGACACTTCTGTTGACCAGGTAGCTTAATTGGTAAGAGTGATTGTATGTATACCAATCTGAGGTCGAGTGCTCAAATCCCGGTCTAGCCCTGCTGATTTTTTTCCCCTCAGAACAGTGCTATTTATCATATTTTGTTTATTTACCAGTGTAGTATTTATAATTTTTCATAAAAGTCCCAAGGTATGGTTTTCCTTTCAAGTTCTTGGATGCTGTTCAAGGACCTGTATGTTAGGGTGAAAACCAAGTTTTAACTGTTACAATGTTATACATAATATTGCATAACTAATGAGAATTGTCAGAAGCCAAACTGAGTCTTCAAAATCAAGCTTATTCAAAATTTTACTCAATAAGATGCAAATCAGAATCAAATTTCAAAACAATTGGATAGCTTTACTTAGTAACTTAAATTACCGTGATTTCCCTACAGATCTCACCAGCTTATCACAGAACATATTCTTATTGATAGCTCCACTTCCTATTAGTTCCAAAATGTTATGTAAAATGCAAGCTGGGAGCTTAGGAGTAATGCCAATATCATAATTATTATGATCAATCTACGTTAATTGCAGTCCTGGACTTGAAACATAATTTGTTCTTATCTCCCTAAAACTGATTTCAAGCCTACCCTAAGATGACGATACCTCCAATGGAAGTGAAAATCCAACCCAAAAGCAGAGAGTGACACGAGGAAATAGGAAAAAATCTTCAGCATTAATATACCAAATTTCTTGGTTTCCCGACAAAACACGGTGAGTACATGAATTTGTGGATTAAGTGTAAATCACAGATTTGTTTGTTAAATTGTGGATTAGATTAGATTAAATGGCTTTATACTGAACTTATAACTTCTTTGTGGACCTATGAATTTGTGGATGAAGATTACCTACAAAATCAACGAAATTAAAAACCCCACGAAAGTTAGGGATCTCACAGTATGATACTTGTAGACACTGTATTACAAATACTGTATGATACTTGTAGACACTTTATTACAAATACTGTATGATACTTGTAGACATCTGTGTTACAAATACTGTATGATACTTGTAGACACTTTATTACAAATACTGTATGATACTTGTAAACACTGTATTACAAACACTGTATGATACTTGTAGACACTGTATTACAAATACTGTATGATACTTTTAGACACTGTATTACAAATACTGTATGACACTTGTAGACACTGTATGGCAAATACTGTATGATACTTGTAGACACTTTATTACAAATACTGTATGATACTTGTAGATACTGTATGATACTTGTAGACACTTTACTACAAATACTGTATGATGGCGGGGGGATATAAAGATGGTTATACCTAAGTCCCATGAAATTAAAAACTGTATTGCAAATACTGTATGATACTTGTAGACACTGTATTACAAATACTGTATGATGACGGGGTGATATAAAGATGGTTATACCTAAGACCCATGAAATTAAAAACTGTATTACAAATACTGTATGATACTTGTAGACACTGTATTACAAATACTGTATGATACTTGTAGACACCTGTATTACAAATACTGTATGATACTTGTAGACACTGTATTACAAATACTGTATGATGCTTGAAGATACCTGTATTACAAATACTGTATGATACTTGTAGACACTGTATTACAAATACTGTATGATACTTGTAGACACCTGTATTAAAAATACTGATGACGGGGTGATATAAAGATGGTTACCGTAAAAACCCATGTAATTTGCGCACTTTTTTTTCAGGAATTTAATACTCAAAGTGGGGGGTGCGTAAAATATACAGGTATAGAAAATTTCAAGTTTTTTTCAGGAAAAGATCGACGATTCTGGGAGATCGCCATCTTGGATTATTTCCCTTGGTACACGGAACTCTAAGACAATTGACAGCCAACAAATTTATTTATGTCAAACATTAATAAAAGATACATAATGTGTTGTTATGTGAGTTTATGTGAAAAGTATTATTAAATAGGTAATCGTTAACAAAAAAAGTTTAGCCAAATTCCTATGCCAGAGAATCGCCGATCAACTTACGACNTTTTTTCCGGCTCACTTTCATGTTGATCTCGCGTCTAACATTACGTAAACACGTGATTGATAATAACCTCGTGAATTATTTCAATATTTATTAAATGAAGCATCGTAAAAATAGTCTGCGTTAACTATTTTTTTTCCTTGGAGTAGATTTGAAGAGGATGTATTGATTGTCCACGCTTCTCGTATAAACATATTTTTTATAATCCCTTATCAGTCAATTCAGTCTGTTGTTATGACAATGCAGTAGGGCTTCGTAATTCACGCCATGTGTTGGTGAGTGAAAAAAACAACAACACGGTCCGTGGATCGCGACTGCAAATCATTTCAATTAGTAGAGCTATTGTGAACGGGTAATCACAGAGATAGTGTTAGCTAATTACTGCATTGTAAGTTGTAAAAAATATCGCCTAACCACGGACTTAGATAATCAAATTCCGTGGCCAAACTGAACTGTGACATGACCTGGTTTGAAGTGACGTAACCCAAGCCGCCATGATGAGCCCTTCTCACTGATCGTAATTATGATCAATAAAAGGTATCTTATTATGTCTTTCACCAGGAGATATGCACCAGCGGTTACTAAACATCAAATTACTTATTACTTGATATGTTTTTGTAAGCAAGTAAATGTTTTATGTAAAAAATTGCTAAAATGAATTGATGTTTGCCGATATGCGCACACGTGTGTGTCATGTGTTATCAGATAATTCAAAGAAAACAAGCAACAAAATACACATTTTACGTAGTTTCTTGTTGGTTTTAAATATCATTTTACATCAATGAAAAAAAAATCATGGAAATATATTTTTAAAAAAAATTATTCAGAGATCGATTTTCGGAGCATGAACATCGTTTTTTCCCCAGATTTTTTGGGTGCGCAAAATATTCGAGTAGAAGCTTTTTTCCCGATTTTCAGCCTCAAAAAGTACCTGCGCAAATTGCACAGGTGCGCAATTTACATGGGTTTTTACGGTATACATAAGACCCATGTGAAAGAATTAAAGTGAAAAGCAATCTAAATAAAAGTACTTTTGTAAGTGCCAAGTCGTGAAAACTTGCATTAGTAGATGAAAGATCCTTTCATTTATTTGTAAAACGAGGCACTAGTCACGAAGGTAAAATTTCATTGAAATTCATGAATTTTAAATTTGTTTTACAGCATATGAAAGACATGCTGTAACACAAGCTATATAAACATTATACTCCAAATATATACAAAGATAACATGTCCATAAAATTTTGAAAATTTATAAATAAACAACTTAACAGATAAAGATTAGGTGTATAATAGAACTGATAAGTCATATAAACATGTGATAAATCTTACGGCTTTCCTGAAGAATCGGTCTTTGTTCCTCCTAATATATACAAAGATAATATGTCCATAAAATTTTGAAAATTTATAAATAAACAACTTAACAGATAAAGATTAGGTGTATTGTAGAACTGATAAGTCATATAAACATGTGATAAATCTTACGGCTTTCCTGAAGAATCGGTCTTTGTTCGTGACATAAATCCCCGACATCTTCTCTGTCAGCAGGCAAGGGTACTGGATCAACGTGAACGGCCCGAAACATAAAACTCAACTGACTTCTACGTGTGTCTATGTGAGGCTTTTTAAAAAATATCTTATAAGGGATATATATAGTGCTATGCAGTCTGTCTCAAATCTCTATAGACAAAACAGTTATAGTTCTTGAAGTTACTATATAATATTTTACTTGGCACTCGACGTGTTGACAGAGAGGGGAAAGTCCATTAGCGTTCAAACATCTCCAACGCAGGACCTAGCAATCTCAAATATGCATAAGACTGTAAAAATGTCACTTCTCAACCGTTACATCGCTACTATTGCGCCATTAAAAAGATTTCGCATTTAAAGTATTAAGGTAAATATCCTTGAATTCCAATAGCTCCAAGTCATCCAAATCAATTTCATCTCTAGAAGTTCAAATCAACTTCAGGTAGAAATTTCATTGAATAAATTTCAATAATTTTGTGTAAAAAAGAAGAACATAATTTTTTTCATTCATCATAATAAAGCGAAATTTTTGCTGAACATATTTCTATTCATCAAAATTATAAGAATCTTACCATGTACTCAGCAATCTGAAGAGCATTACTCTGATATTGTCCTAATACTCAGCCTTTTTTAATGGCACGGCAATCAAAGGATTGTAGAAATCAATATCATAAATTCATCAAAATTCAAAGAGCATTTCCTGCCATCGGGAAAAGGCAGAAGAATTTATGGTACATATATATATACTGTATACATACCTTCACTTTAGGCTTGCCATAGTGAGGGCGCTGCCTCAACATGACAATTCGGTCCGACCGTAAATCCGATAATTTGTCCATACTGAAGATTCTACTTGTCCTATAGATTTCTTTCAAAAATCAATTTGAATTGTTCATCCCTGAATTTGATTAATTCAAATTTTTCCTTAAGAGTAAAACCAAACTAAGGGAATAGCTGGTAAATAGCAGTATAACTTTGTCACTTATTCTAAAATACATCTGACTGAATTGGTAAAAAGGAATGATTTGCTATTCAACTATAGACAAACAGCATGAATGTGCATCAATGAATCCAAGCTTTCAGTGATCAATGCTGCAGAAAAAATTATAAATCCATCTAAAAGTTCATTAATTCAGCGTCAAATGTCTTTCTCCTTACTGACAAACGTCAAACAATGGAGTTTTTGTACGTCGTCGTCTGTTAAATGATAAACTGGTACAGGGAATGAATAGATCCAATATCGTAATCGTACAAACAATAGTCTGTTATTCTCCGCCCATTATCACTTCATGCACAACCTGTTAATGGATTTAGTCCGCAGCAAACCATTTCAATAAAGTTGTATATAGCAAGTCCAAAACAATTTGTCCGGCCGAGCTAACGTTGCTTGCCACTGAGGGTGAACAGGTGCGAAAAAATGTCATAAGCTGTCATAAATAAATTCATGTGGAGTGTATGTATACGCATATAAGGCAATTTAGATCCCTCTCCGATCGATGAAAATAAGGGTAAAACAGTGACCTTGAATTGATGAGAACACCTCGATAGCTCCCCAAGCCTGTCACACATACATCAAGTGTTCTGTACAGAAAGCTGAGTTAAAGATCTCCAATCTTTGTGTATTGACATTCTGAATGTATAATTAATGAATTTATGGGAAAACCATGCAAAAAATGGACTTCAAATATATTGGAAAGTTCATAAAATTATCACTCCGATGAAAAAGAATCTATAATATGAACAGTTTGAATTTGAGAGTTCCATTGATGGCATGAGAAATCATTAATAACCTACAATCTTATCACATAAATTCAAATTCTGTTTCCTTTAAATTCAATAATTAAGATTCTACCTTTAAGATATAAACACCGAATTTAAAATATATATTTCTCATTTGTCAGAATAAATATTAATATTCATCATAAAAATATAATACCAAACAAGCTGATTACTGCAGGGCAAGCCATCTTTGATAAGGGGCCCTAATAGAACAGACCAGTTACAAATACCAATTATACTTGACTATTGTAATATATAAATTGATGAATTATTTTCATAAGGTACCTGTTGTACTTTATGAACAATAATTATCAGAGCTGGCAGTATACTGCTGGGGCAAGCATCTGATAGGAAATTCAGAATGGTCCGTTTGAAGTAACACGATACCATCTCTATTTCACGGCTATCCGAATAGGAGTGTGTGTCACACATTTATATCAATCTTAATTCATACCCACTCGCTGTTAAGGTGAAGTCAATTGTTCGCTCTGGTATCGTTTTATACAATATTGGATGATATGTACAAAAATACCTTCCGAATAAGGTGCCATATTCATATGTATTTACCTAATAAGACTGCACAGTATGCAAATCACTACATTCACACCTGCTCATGCAGCCAAACACCTCCATTAAGAGACCACCTGTGTTAAAAGACCACTTTTAACATTCCCTTTTGTACTGATTTCATTTTGAATTGAACCTGTTTTGAGGGACCACCTGTTTTTAGAGAGCATTTAATGTTCCCCATTTTAAAGATTTATGTGAAATAAGACTGTATTACAAGACCACCTGTGTTAAGAGACCACTTTTAACATTCCCTTTTGTACTGATTTCATTTTGAATTGAACCTGTTTTGAGGGACCACCTGTTTTTAGAGAGCATTTAATGTTCCCCATTTTAAAGATTTATGTGAAATAAGACTGTATTACAAGACCACCTGTGTTAAGAGACCACTTTTAACATTCCCTTTTGTACTGATTTCATTTTGAATTGAACCTGTTTTGAGGGACCACCTGTTTTTAGAGAGCATTTCATGTTCCCCATTTTAAAGATTTATGTGAAATAAGACTGTATTACAAGACCACCTGTGTTAAGAGACCACTTTTAACATTCCTTATTGTAATAATTTCATTGTGAATTGAACCTGTTTTGAGGGACCACCTGTTTTTAGAGAGCATTTAATGTTCCCCATTTTAAATATTTATGTGAAATAAGACTGTATTACAAGATCACCTGTGTTAAGAGACCACTTTTAACAGTCCCTATGTAATGATTTCATTGTGAATTAAACCTGTTTTGAGGGACCACTTAATGTTCCCCATTGAAGTGATTTCATTTTGAAAAATGAAACTGTATTAAGCAACCACCTGTGCTAAGAGACCACTCTTAATATTCATTATTGTAGTGATTTTCAATGTGAAATGAACCTGTATTAACAGACAACTTCAAATGTTCCCCATTGAAGTGATTTCATTTTGAAATAAAATATTATTAAAAGACCACATGTACTAAGAGACCACTTTTAAATGTTCACCATTGTAGGGATTTCATTGTGAAATGAACCTGTATTAAGAGACCACCTGCATTGAGAGACCACTCAGTGTAATGACTTCAATGTGAAATGAACCTGTATTAAGAGACCACATGCATTGAGAGACCACTCAGTGTAATGACTTCAATGTGAAATGAACCTGTATTAGGAGACCACCTGCATTGAGAGATCACTCAGTGTAATGATTTCAATGTGAAATGAACCTGTATTAAGAGACCACCTGCATTGAGAGACCACTCAGTGTAATGATTTCAATGTGAAATGAACCTGTATTAAGAGACCACCTGCATTGAGAGACCACTCAGTGTAATGATTTCAATGTGAAATGAACCTGTATTAAGGGACCACCTGCATTGAGAGATCACTCAGTGTAATGATTTCAATGTGAAATGAACCTGTGTCAATGTGAAGAGACCAGTTTATAGGGTTACCAAGGGTGGTCTCTTAATACCGGTTTCACTGTATATTATACTGTAGACGATGTTCCGCATCCAAGATATAAAAAGAAGGAAAATAATCGATTTGTTAATGTTTTGCTGGGAGTCAGATCCTATCAACATTCAAACGTTTCCAATGATTCGTATTTGTACCAATATGCGTAATAGACAGTATTTATATAACATAGACAATTAGGATGCTTTCCACTTGTCAATTCACTATGTGCTATCGCTCTTGATTGAAACTGAAGTTTAAACAAAGCACCAGTGTTCTAACTGTCAGAAATCAGATGAAAAAGATTAATGATTCACGTCACAACCGCCCAGCCAATAAAGCAGAACAATGATGATTATGTAACACACAATATGAAAAGTTGTAGCCCTTAGTTTGTCTCCCTGACAAAAAGCTAGTTTAGGTACAACACAAACATGTATATTTATTTTCTATTGGTCCAAACCTCTATTTGTCCAATTTTAACAATTTGAAGATAGCTTTAGCATATATCTATTGATTACATCATAAATACAATTGTAATGTATATATATCCATGTGTGACCCCCTATCAGACCAGACTCTCCTGAGGTGTAGTAAACAGTATTTTTAAAAATGTTTGATCTGAGTGTAACAGACTGTCATTATCGATAGTGCCTAATAATTAGATATATATGTTTGATATTTGTAACAGACCCTGTCATCATCAGATCGTATTATTATCCATGAAAACTCAGTTATTTACTCTCTGTAATATATAATATTCGGACGGATTCTATTACAACATTGACTTAGCAGCTCTTTCATGTTTTTCAGTTAAATCGTACATTTGAATCGATGTATTTAATTACAGACTGCATAAAAGTGAAATGGCTAGCATTAGAATCCTGTATATGATACATATATATAGATCACAGGCTAAGCTGGCATGGTTTTTACTAGTGCCTAGTCAGAAAACTCCATGGATGTTTGCGGGAACATTCCAGGTTACATCCAAATCTGTCATCAACTATGTAATTTATGTGGAGGATTGTACAGGTCAGAAATATGTTGACTGATAGAATATTTTGAAAAGACTTCATAAGTTACCCTAGTTTTCAGGTTTGCTGTGATAATGTACACCGAGTTTAGATTTTCGCCCTCTAACAGTAAAATCTATTTTCCCCCAATTTTAAATTTGCCCTTCACATTTAATTACTATGTATATTGTGTTGTTTACAAATGTTTGCTGTAATGTTTATTTCCAGGTATACAGTATGTTAAGTACATCACTTTTTGATGTCTAGACATTTTGGGGCTCTATATCAGACAGTCCTTAGATCAGGGACCAATCCTTGGAGATATCAGTGACTGATCACCAATACCTTCAGACCATCCCGACTGCCACTGACTAAAATACCACCACATTTTTTTACATATAAGTTTGGTATCTGCAAATTTTTATTTTATGAATCACCAGTGGAGTAAATATTCAGGTTTAGGTTCAGTTTGTAAGACACATGTTGTAAGACACATGTTTTTGTTGTTTATAAATAAATTGATTTCTTTTCAATAATTTTCCACAAAACAATTGAATTTGCACTGGGTAATTTGTGATATTCACAAAAACAAGTGTCCACAAGGTATGAATGCTTATATACATGTGGTTGACCTATTAACAGCAACAGTGACCTTAGCTTTGACCTTAGAACCCTGAAATACAAACAAATCTGAAACATTAAATTTCTCATATTTGATCTTTATATAAACTTTGATAAAAACCTGCTTAAAAATGAAGTCGGTAGAGTTTCAGGATGACAATGAATCGCAACAGGAAAGGAACGCCATGCGACGCAAAGTGATGGACAATCGTAAACACTGTAATATATGCCGCCACCCCAAAAAATTGGCGGGCCATAGAAAGCTCATTGTCCAACTTATTTTTATTTTTCAGATTTTATGTTATAGCTAGACCACTGACCAATGGTAGCTTAAAGGATTACTTTGTGAAACAATGGTAAATAAGGGTGTTACAACCTTCCTGTACAGTGTTCATCAGTAGAAACAGTTTCTGCTGATAAAAGAAATTACATGTAGTTGGCAGATAATCAGACAAGAGTCTGACTAAAATTGATTTTGAAATATTGAATACACTTAAATCTTACAGAAGTGATATACAATATGACAAGTCAAATCTTAGCACTTGTTAATCATCTTGTGTCTGCCTTAGGTTTATCCAAAACTCTTTTCTTAGAAAGTTTCCACAATCACGCATGTGTCTTTGACAGTTTCCTCACAATATATCTACATGATGGATTACCATGTGTGTCTGTCTTAGAAAGGTTCTTTACCATGTGTTTTTTTGGTGAGGTTCCTCAAAATATGTCTGTCTTAGAGAGGTTCTTCAAAATATGTCTGTCTTAGAGAGGTTCCTCAAAATATGTCTGTCTTAGAGAGGTTCTTTACCATGTTTGTCTGTCTTAGAGAGATTCTTTTCCATGTGTGTCTATCTAAGAGAGGTTCTTTACCATGTGTGTCTATCTTAGAGAGGTTCCTCAAAATATGTCTGTCTTAGAGAGGTTCCTCACAATATATGTCTGTCTTAGAAAAGTTGTTACCCATGTGTGTCTATCTTAGAGAGGTTCTTTACCATATTTGTCTGTCTTAGAGAGATTCTTTTCCATGTGTGTCTATCTTAGAGAGGTTCTTTACCATGTGTGTCTATCTTAGAGAGGTTCCTCACAATATGTCTGTATTAGAGAGGTTCCTCACAATATGTCTGTCTTAGAGAGGTTCTTTACCATGTTTGTCTGTCTTAGAGAGATTCTTTTCCGTGTGTGTCTATCTTAGTGAGATTTTTTTTACATGTGTGTGTCTTGAAAAGGTGCCTAACAGCACTTCTGTTTGTCTGAAGAAGATATATGGTCACCTGTACTGTCAATGAGAACAACCAATCAATTGTTTATTGCTGAGCAACCCATACGAACAATTCCAGGGTCAAACTGTTAGCGTGTCTACCACTGTACTTTTAAACACCACCGCATCCTATACATGTGTCGTCAAGTATGCAACACACTATTATATCTGTAAGATTACATCACGGCAGACAGAACTCTCTAAACTATGAATTGACACGTAATGTCGTAAACTCAAGAGTCTTAAAGTCAATATGTTTGACGAGAGAAAAATATGTGGTTTATTTTTAAATTTTGTATATCTTGAGGATCTGGACAGCTTGTAAATAAAACATAGGAGTTTCTGGTGTATCTTTAAGTACTGCGCTATACTCAATCAGCTCCGAGGGATGGGAAGATTGGCACTTTGGGCCATAATAAAATCTACATAATCAAACTGAATACTTTATCCTCCATTAAACTTACCTGGTATGTATAGTACTTTCCACCCAAAGAAAGTTCATGTAAATTTCAGTATTTTATGCATGTACCATTTTAAATGATTAGATATATGTTATTTTAATATTTACGTAAAGTTGATTGTTAAAACCTCACCAAACAAACAAGCATTTTTACAGTTTAAGGATCCCTGTCCCACTGTATTGTGGTTTGTCCTCAATATACAGTAGCCTCCCCTTAACTTCTGTTCGTATATAACTGTAACACAGTTGGTCCAAGACCCCTCTGTTAACAAGGTAGCTCAATTGGTTAGAGCAATCTGTAGTTCAGGGTTTGAATCCTGGTCAAGCCCTGCAGATATTTATTTTTTCATTCAGAACACTGTTGTTGAATATATATTTGTTTATTTCTTATTTATTATTTCTCAATAAAAAAACCAACAAGGAAGGATTTTCTTTTCAGAAATGAAATTTATCAAAGCTATAGTCACGCCAGAAAAAACAGTTTCCAACACCAAGTTTCAGTCTTCAACAGTGGGACAGGGATCCTTAAATCATATTTACCTAAACTTTACCTGGACTCACTGACCTGTTAATATTATACTTGTACGAGTACAATCTCACTCTACCTTCACCTGAGAATTGGATTTTAAAATAAAATTGATCGGTTTCTCTGTATTTATTTACTTGGTACAACAAACAAAAATTTCACAGTAACATCCTTGGACAGTTAGATCAAAATCTTAAACCATATTTCCTTTAATATGTTATCTTTGCCTAAAGTACTCCCAATATCCCACATAAGATAGATTATGAACCCTGTACAATAGGTTTGAACTTTACGAAGAAACGGATCGATGATGAATGCCTGAGAGAGGGCCCATAACTGTGGTTTAACGCATGTCACCTATGGTATCACTAGACTGGCGAAGTTATCATAAAAATATATCGTGGCATTGATCCATAACAGAGATTCTTACACCGAGTATAGCTTAACCAGGTTGAACTGGTATTATAAAACTCGAATAATTATTTACCAATTTTCAGGTACGCTGGTCCATTAATCAAACCACCAATTATATTGTGTCAAAAACCAAATATCAAGAAACTAGCCTACCTGTGTACTAATAAAACTGTGTCAAGCTTACGGTCCTAGTGTGATGAGCTAAATATGAACTGACAAGACTGATAATAATGCTTTTGTAAATATAACCGGATCGATTATCAAGTAAAGGGCCCACAAGTAGATATGAGCATTTTCTTAGGGTAGTTGAGACTGAAATGAATTAAAAGGACAGTTTTTACTCAGTAATATGTGGCAACAGAAATTTAAACGTTATTAGAAATCTCCATCAAACAGACAACATAAGTGATTGGCCTACGACTGGACAAGACAGATTAACAACTTGTTAAGACCTGTTGACTATGATATTATCTGTCATTTTGTCAGAAAGGATCATCGGTACACGAACAGAGTTCCAGAAGAAAACAAACATGGTTTAGTTTATGGATCAAAATTTTCAAAAAAGTGTAAAAACCTTTTCACAAAAAAATACTAGTTTACTACTACAACTAGTCTTCTACATCTAAAACATTAAAGTTAGCATATCAGTGTAACAGGAAAGATCGCTGTGCTTCCACCAGGGACCAAACCTGTGACCCCAGCTTCCCAGTCCGCTGCTCCACCAATTGAGCCAAAGGGAAATTCCCTCTAGTGCGAAGCTAGAAGGTGACCATTGTCCTTATAATGTACAATTAAAACCTGCCACACTTCTCCACCCTTTATAAATGTGTTTGTCCTCGAAAACCACAACAACCCAGGTTCTAACTCCCTGTCATCACAGGGAGGGCCAAGGACACCACTTGTAACAGGAAAGAGAGTAATGTGCTTTCACCAGGGATAGAACATGGGATCCCAGCTTCCTAGTTTGCAGCGCTACCAGATCGAGTGAAAGGGAAATTCCCTGTAGCACGAAGCTAAAAGGCGACTGTAATCCTATTTACAATTAAAATCTGCCATAACAGTTTAGTAGATAGGATAATAGCAGGATTAAAAATGTCTTCAAGATACCAGAGCTTAAAAGTCTTCATCAGGTAACACAAGTCCATGCATTTGTACAAAAATTTAAGCATTCAATGTTATAATGTAACCTTAACATTGAGTTCTATAATATTCTGATTCTTCTTACCATCAAGAGTACAATAATTTATCATTTTTTTTTTAAACATAATTTTTTGTTTTGCTAATACATTTGTTCCTGTTATTTTCTAAAAAAAATCCTTCATGAAATGAAAATGTTTAAAATAAATCACAAGAATTCAGAATAAAAGCTAAATGGAGTTTGTTCATTCCAGACCTTTTCCTGTAAAAGCTTGAAACGTCTTCCCTTGTGTCTTGCCAGATATTACATAAGACACACAATAACAGGTTCAAATTAGCCTCTTCACACAACAAAAGTGTTCACTATAATAACCCTGTGGAACATTTAAACTCATTCAATGTCAATGAAGAGAGAAAAAACCTGGTATATTTCTCTTTGTACGTTTAAAAAAACATAAAATTCTTTGCANCTCCTGACCAAATTTGGTCAAAATCCTCTGAGCCATTCAGGACAAGTAGCATTTTAAAGGAAAAAGTTGACGGACGCCAGACGACGGACGCTGCACCATGGGATAAGCTCACTTGGCCCTTCGGGCCAGGTGAGCTAAAAACCACTGCGACACCACCAGCTGGGCCGTTATTTTCTACACAATTACGAGATATTTTTTCTTTTTCGATACCTTTCTTTAATTTCCTACTTACCGGAAAAGTAAGCAGCTTAGAAAATCTAGTTGACATTCCGAGTAAATCTCCGTTATTTGGTGGAATAAACAGTGTTAAACCTCCGCTCTAGACTTTCGAGGTACAAATGGTCCAAAAATAAAATCTAAACATTTTTTGTCACTTTCAGACCAATTATGCTCGGAAGGTTTACAAAGCTTGTGAAGGTCGGTATTCCGTATCATTACCGGCCATTATAGGTAGTGATTGGACGGTACATTAAAATGACATCAATCTTATACAGACTTCTTATAATAGCGTGACAAACAATTACTAGGATTTCTGAGAAAGTCAACAAACAGTTCAGTGATATATACTCTTTACTTAGTGTCGTGATTAATAGTATACACAGGTAAACTACAGGTAGAATACTGCACGTCTGACGATGTTTAACGCTCGGTGTCAAGATTAATAGCTTATGACGTTAGGGACAATTTTATATTAAATCACAGGATAATTCATATGAACTTAAACAATTCCTGTATAAACCTCAGACATATATCTGTTTTTGGTTGAAATTTTTATTTCCAGTTAAGAGTAAAATTAATGAAGTTCGTAATTTTGGATTTCTAACCACCATGATACATAAAGAAGGTTAGCAGATTTCAGATTAATTTGTGTTAGTCTTCGAATATCAACTCATTCACCCCTGAAATTTCATAATGAACTATTCCAACCTTTGAATTGGAGGAGTTCAAATGTGTCTTCAGGGGTGAATGAGTTAATAGTCTATTGTATGTAGGAATGAGGGTTATAGGAATTTTACTTTATAGGATTTGAGTTCGAACTTAAAAAGTTTGCCCTTGATGTTTTGCCCCCACTTCTTATATCCAGGATTTTGATAAAACTGACATACAACAAAAATAAACAAGTATAGCAGATATTCTAGATAACATACAAAAGAACCAAGAGCATATTTGGATAAAGCATGAAGATATGTATCTCCCTATGATGGTACACACCAAATTTAAAGTAAACTTATCATGCACATGTTGTTTATTTCAGTGACACAGGGTCAGTTTCTGAAACTGATTTGGTGAAACATATTCTTCCACTGATCAAAATGACATTTAGAGATTGTCATGTCTATGTCAGAACATAGAAAACTATAACACATTTCACAATGGAAATTTGCTGAACAAGTGAGTAAATATATATGTTAAAAAACTGATTTTCCAAGTCACCTCACTTCACCTTTCATCTTTGTCCCGTTTGGCATGTAGCGTTAAAACCTTTAAATACCAATCTTACAACTAGTGAACAATGAAAGTTTTCATTTTTAATCCATGTAATGAGTTATTCTTAATTTGTTTCAGAAAGCAAACCAACAATTTTCTATACAACACAATGTGGGTAAAAAATCAGTATTATAAAGCATAGACATCTTGTGGTCATTTCAAAGGGCAAGGATGACATCACAATACGGACACGGTCCGGTGTGGTCATTCAGTACTAGAGGAAGGATTTCAATATGGCAATTACTTATGCTTAATTTGATATATAAATGGGGTAAACAAGTTCACTGATTTTCATAGGATGTATACACAGAGCTGTAAATGAATGGTGCCTCAAGTTTGTTTAGAAAATCTTTGAAACTTTAAGAAAATATTGAATCGTTTAGGTTATGCTATAGTCCATTTCAAATGGACAGACTTTATAATTTCCTTTTAGACTTCCTGGCTTAACAGATCAGCTTTAAAATACCTGCTTTGTGCAGAAGAACAGTCACAAGGTGATTATAATGAAACAAGTCATAAGGAATTTTAAAATTTACCCACAACTCCAAAAATCTGGGGTATTTTTCACTTTCCCTAAGTGAATGGGGGCTTACAGATTCATTTATAATGATGTGATTAATGCTTCAGCATTAATATTAATTTTGTTTATTAAATCTTGGTTTTCAAAAACACAGGTCAACATAAATGTTTTCACACGGGAATCTATCTACATGTACTTGTGTGTTAAGCTCACCCAGGGGTTAAACATATACCACATGCAACACTGTGTAAGTCTATAATATTATATGTACCTGGTCAATGTTGCATAAATCTACCAGATTAACTAACTTACGTAAGCTGGCTTTGACCACACAAGAAAACTATACCAAAAAAGTCAGAAGTCTATTTGTCTAGACTTGTACTGCTATTGTGTTGAAAACTACAATCAATTTTAATCCCAGTGTTGATTGGTGACAGCTGTGTGATCGTCCAGATAGTGTCATTCAACTTGATATCGATCGTTGGTGCCTTCTTCTGAGGGGGTTTTCGGACTTGAGGAAAACATTTTTCACCAGAGAATAATTCGAACAAATCACTTGGTCTTTTTTTAGGTGAACGGGCTCCCACATGATCTTGGATGATCAAGTGAAGACATAGATCAAAACCTATCTGTATGACTTATTGACACAAATTCTTAGTTGTAGTTTTATATACTTAACAAGATTCTATATATATATATACTCCCTTCCACATTGTTCAGTATAGCAGACAATTAAAACATCATGAGTTTTCCTGTTATTTAGCATATGAGATATTTAAGCAATGAATGTTTTAGCAAACGTTGTTATGGTCCTATAACACACATTGCTATTAATGACAAACTTAACAAAGCCGGACAGGGATTTATGTAATTATGTCAGCAATAGAAATGTGTGTTATAGGACTATAACAACATTTGCTAAATATTCATTATTCATATTTACATTTTGACAGCGTAGTTACGCTTTATTTAGTTATTTCGAACAGTTCTTTGAACAGCAAATTAATTTGTCTTGACAACAATTAAATTGATGACGTCACAAAAGAGATTGATGACATTACAATAGCAAATGTTGTTATAGTCTCACAACAACATTTGCCTTCTCAATGCATTGCAAGGGAAGGATGCAGAGCAAATGTAAATATAGTGAAAGTGATAAGCTTCTGTTGACAAAAAGAAAAAGAAAAAGAAATAAAAAATTCAAAGGTTAACGAAACTACATAGATTCCAAACTAAAGCAACATCAATCACTCTCAAATCCAAATAAAAAAGAAAGAAAACTGTTTAACCTTGAAGGTATTTAAACAAACGTTATTAATGGTCAGGCTGCCAAAGCCTGTTTAACCTTAAATCCAAAGTGATATGTCCAAACCAGACAGTAGTGATTGATCTTGTGTTTAAACAATATTTGTACAGAAGAATACTGTGTTTGAGGCTAGGTAGCGCTCTTACCCAGTCCTCTCCCGAAAGGAAATACCAATATTGGTTTATATATCCAGTACAATGTGCCCCATTGAGGTTGGTCAACAGATCTAGACCAGGGTAAATAGCCACCGAAACAAGGAGTAAACATTTAGTCTTTGAGACAGTATAGCTGGAATGTTGGTCTATGGTTTTATCATATTTTGCTTTTATTGCTATACAATAAAAGTATTTTGTCCAAGGGAGTACCAAGTTGGCCTACTTTTATAAGGTTCTTAAGTCTGTGATTGTATGATCATGTGAAATTCTGACATGGCTATTTTTGGATTTGAATTTGTATGCACTTTTATTGTGGTTAATTTTGTTTTTGTTTTTTTATGTAACAAATGTAACTATTTTGGATTTTTGTTCCACTTTTCATGTTACTGTCGCATACACACTTAGCCAAAAATAGTTGTTATTTATAAAAGTTGGTAATCTTTTTGAAGTTATGTTGGTTTAAACATCATGATTATTTGAAGCTCATGAAACAGTCCTAATAACTGTATGAAGGTCACACTTTTGAAGGTTATGCCCATTTGAAGATAACAGCCAACCTTACAGATCACCCTGGACATCCTGAAGGGCTTTCCCACCTGGTGACACTTAAGTCATGAACCACTTCAGATGCTGTGGGCCAACTTTTCCAGACACGCTTTTTGCTGGACAATCTTTTTTTCTATCTAAAATCAAACTTGAAGGCAACAGTCATCTTTGCCTCAGGCGAAAATCTCACTTGTTAATAGTGTAAGTGTAAATCTAATGATGGACAATATCTTGATGATTCAAAGCTGAAATTTCCTGATCACTTTGTCTCCAGAATTTATCTCCAATGAAAAAGAGTTCCAATTATGTCGACATGAGTAACTTGTCAGTTTAGTTAAGACTTATGTTACTAAAAGAAATAAATGTATCATAATTTACTATTTCACGTAAACATATATATTCACCATGAGGGATTTGATCCCTGTACCTCTAGTTTATAAAGCAAGGGCTGGGTATCCACTGCATTGCCAGTAATATTTTTTATATGTTCACATGTTTCTATAGCATTACTAGAAATATTTTCAAAACATTCTAACTCTCTAAAAGGCCAGTACCTAGTAACATATAACTGATAGAGCAAATAACACACAAAGAAAAATAATAATAATTCGAGGTTCTTGTATACTGCTTTATCACAAACTAGTTCGTCGTAGGTCGTCTCAAAGCGGTTCACACATTATCATCTGTGGTTATAGGGCCTTTGCAACCAGCCAATATCTTTCTCAGCTCCCTGGGGAGCATACAGCCGGTGCTGCCATTTTGGGGGCTCACAGCTAGCATTCAACTATTCTAGCACTGCCCAACCACGTACTCATTTACAGCTGAGTAGACTGGAACAAGCGGAGTAAAGTATCTTGCTCAAAGAAACAACACAGTGTCGTGCCGTGACTCGAACCCACAACCCTTTGGTCACGAGCCCTGCGTCCTACCACTAGACTACCATGCCTCCATAGTAAAAACACTGTTTATGGCCTGTGAGAGGGATTGGCAGGACTTTCTTCCTTAAGAAAACTTAGTTTGTTGTAGATTATTGAGGAAAGAAGAATTTACGACTGATAAAATCCAAAAGCTTTTAGATAAAAACACATTTTTACGTTGCAGTGGGTAGGGTCTTTGTAAGCATCTGGTCAATATATAGCAATTCTTTAGAATACTATTTATTATACCATATGGAAGTTCTAATATTGGGCCAGGTTCTTAGGGTAAACTTACAATATGAAGTCGTACAAGAGAAAGCCTGTCAATGTGGTATTCAACAATAATCTTAATTAAGTTTGTTAAAACCTTAAATAGATTAATTGTTTAACACTTTCAACTGTTAATTTAAGATATTTGCTGTGGTCTGAACAAGGTAAAGCTTAATGCTAATACTATAATCCTGAACACTGTACGCCGACAGCTTAAGTAACATATGTTCCCAATCTGTCAGTGTACTTAATTGCTTTTGTATAGTACCAACATTTTATACAAATACATAATGCTTTGTAGGTGTTATTCTCAAGCACTTCTCTACACTGGAGACTTCTGATTGAAGAGCTATCTATATCTATAAAGGCACAAAATCGTAATTCTGTATCAAATAACTGTCTATATTGAGAATTCTGCCAAACACCTATCTTTTAATATTGTCTCGAAAGAGAATTTTTGAAAGAAAATAGTTCTATTAATATTGTTCCGTATTTAAATCCATTCTGTAAAGAGTTCTGTTTCAAACACCTATGTTCTGCATCAAGCTATGTGTCAATAAAGAAATATCTCAAATACCTTTTTATAAATAATGTTCCGTATCATTTTACACCTGTCTATAGAGAATTCTGAAAAAACATCTCTAAATATCATTCTGCATTTAACACGTCATCCGTCTTTAAAACGTTTCTGTATATAATTTCTGTCAAAGCGAAATCTTTCAAACACCTATCTTTGAATATTGTTCCATATAATTCGACACTTGTCTATAGAGAAATCTGAAAAAATCTTCCTATTAATTTTTTTTGGTATTTAACACTGGTCTATAAAATAAATCTGTATGAAACACTTGTGTTTAAAGATTGCTCTCTATCAAATACCTGTACATAGAAATTGTTCTATCTCTCATGCAAACACCTGTCTATAAAGACAGTTCAGTATTAGATACCTGTCTTTAAGGAGTATATCAAATACCTGTCTATAAAGATTTTCTGTATCAAACACCTGTCTATAACAATTTTCTGTATCAAACATTTGTCTATAAAGCCTGTCAATAATAACATGTATGCCATTACTGTTTGTTTACATTTTCTGGTTTCGATCAATATTACGTCATTATCATGTGACTTACCAGCAGCAAGTTGTTATGATCCACCTCCGCCTCGTAACCAAGATCATCTACACAAGGGGGATCACCCTCAATATCTGACCCTTCCTCCTCCAGACGAGTAAGCAACCAATCCATCCTTTTGTAAACCTCCAAAGTAGCTGATATTAATGTTATCTGTGCACAGTTGCCTGTTGGCAAGGTATTGGATAGGTGTACCACACCAGAATTTTACAAAAACGGCTGATGAAGACACAAGACTTCACACAAACCTATTTCCTATACACAAATTCATCATTCTGTTCACCATCCCTCCCTTCAATGCCAATTGTCTCCTGGAAGGACACTAGACAGACAAAACAATTGTCCGCAAGAAATTTCTATAATCCTGAAGACACGAGAGATAAGTTTCGGACACAAGACGGATGTTTCTATCACACTACAGTGATAAACATCGACATCTACTTCTGACAACGAAAAAACTCCATCCACAACAATAAGTTAGCAACAACTTTTAAATCTTGGCCAGATTTTCCAACCAACACCAGACAATTTGTTTTCCCGTTCACAAACAAGATGACATTGACGTACTATCCGAAGTGCGTTTGACACTAGCGAGGATCCACCCCTCTATCCCTGGTTTGTTAGCCTTATCAGGGTCTGTAGGAGTTAAACGTGCTACTAGCAGCTACCCAACGATTATTGTACAACACACACTCTACCACCACGGGGATTAGTGAGGTCTAGGTCCGACCTGTCCACTCAACACTACTAACATTTGGCTAGTCTCTCTATAGCACACAACGTCCTTTCAAATCTCAATCTCAACCTGTTTAAACATTTTAATATTCGTTTAACACTTAAATGAAGATATGAATTGTTTACTAGAAACGAAAAAAAGTAAATATAAAAAATGAAGTGGATGATTAAAGACTCATGAAAATAACTTAGTTCTTTGCTTTGGTAGTCAAAGCCCCATAAAGGCCTTGAGGGATTAAAAATTAGGCACAAAAGATTTTCTTCATGGTTCTTTGAAGTGTAATTGAATTATATAGTAGATTAGCTATGACATCACTGATTTCTTTCTGATTGTCCACAGGATCCAGTTCTCACACTGTGTGTATAACGGTGAAGCCGTCTAGGGGCAAGTATCCAGGGAAAATCTACCATTAATTCTCTCTTTAAATGTCACACACCCGTGTTGACAAACACTATTACTATGATCGCAGTAGATGTCCTATAGTTAGTGTGACTCTAATTGCCCTTTCAGACGGACCAGTACCCTACTGTGGCCACACGTACTGGTACCTGTACTAACACCTTACTGGGACACACGGTCACCCTAGTTTACTATGGGCACCTAGATCATTATGGGTATGTTATGGGTATCCAACTCCACACCCTGGTTCACTATGGGCACCTATACCATCTCCACATCTTAGATCACTATCGGTAACACTACCCTGCTCGACATCCTAGTTTCTTACTGGTATCCAACTCCACACCCTGGTTCACTATGGGTCCCAATACTCTGCTGTACACCCTTGACCGTATGGGTACCTATACCCAACTTGACATCCTTGATCCGTATGGATATGTTATGGGTATTTCACTTCCCACCGCGGATCACTATGGGTACCTATACCCAACTCCACACCCTTGATCACTATGGGTACCAAATAAAAAAAAAATGTGTCAAATGCGTTTAGGGATATGATAATCAAGAATAAAACGTCACTAATTATAAAATTTACATAATTTAAATTGCTTCTGATAATACATAAATGTACCTTTACTTACCATAAAATATACATCAAAACTTAAAGAAATTTACAGCGTATAATTTTCTGGTCACTTGTTTGTGAGTAATTTTGGATTAAACAGAGTACACTTGATATTATGATCTACTAGAGATGTGATTCAGGTGAATGGACAAACTATAATAACGGAGCAAGCCGAGGGCCATTTATCTACCTACACAAACAATTTCTATACATAAAGATAAGATCAGCAAATGAAAACATGACCTAATACAGATTTGACACGACAAATTCAAAAGATTTTCTTTAAATGATGACCACAACAATTTTTATTTTTAATGATGTGTACATTTTATTATATTGCTTATAAGTTTTAATGACATCCTGCATCAATTATCGGAATATTTTTGTGGTGAAATTACCAGATAACAAGCTGCTCAACAAATGTTAAATCTATCATCAATTACATTTAAATCCTCACACCAAAAATAGGTACCTTAGCAGATAATGGTTGACTACATACAGTATACAAACAAGACTTACTGAGTTACTCCGAGTAACACACTCATAGAAACAAATCTCACTAAGTTACAAAATCATAGAAACAGATTTCACTGAGTTACACAATCATGAGTAGACTGGAACAAGCGGAGTAAAGTAAGACAGATCTAATTGATTTACACAATTATAGAAACAGATCTCACTAAGTTACACAATCATAGAAACAGATCTCACTGAGTTACACAATCATAGAACCAGATCTCACTGAGTTACACAATCATAGAAACAAATCTCACTGAGTTACACAATCATAGAAACAGATTTCACCGAGTTACACAATCATAGAAACAGACCTCACTGAGTTACACAATCATTGAAACAGATTTCACCGAGTTACACAATCATAAACAGATCTCACTGAGTTACACAATCATAGAAACAGATTTCACCGAGTTACACAATCATAAACAGATCTCACTAAGTTACACAATCATAGAAACAGACCTCACTGAGTTACACAATCATAGAAATAGATCACACTGAGTTACACAATCATAGAAATAGATCCACTGAGTCACACACTCATAGACAGATCTCACTGAGTTACACAATCATAAACAGATCTCACTGAGTTACACAATCATAGAAACAGATTTCACCGAGTTACACAATCATAGACAGATCTCACTGAGTTACACAATCATAGAAACAGATCTTACTGAGTTACACAATCATAGAAACAGATCTCACTGAGTTACACAATCATTGAAACAGATCTCACTGAGTAACAAAACCATAGAAACAGATCTCATTGAGTTACTCAATCAAAGAAACAGATCTCACTGAGTAACAAAATCATAGAAACAGATCTCATTGAGTTACTCAATCATAGAAACAGATCTCACTGAGTTACACAATTATATTAATTGATCTTACTGAGTTACACAATCATAGAAACAGATCTTACTGAGTTACCCAATCATAGAAACAGACCTCACTGAGTAACAAAACCATAGTAACAGATCTTATTGAGTTACACAATCATAGTAACAGATCTTACTGAGTTACTCAATCATAGAAACAGACCTCACTGAGTTACACACTCATAGAAACAGATCTCACTGAGTTACACAATCATAGAAACAGATCTCACTGAGTTACACAATCATTGAAACAGATCTCACTGAGTAACAAAACCATAGAAACAGATCTCATTGAGTTACTCAATCAAAGAAACAGATCTCACTGAGTAACAAAATCATAGAAACAGATCTCATTGAGTTACTCAATCATAGAAACAGATCTCACTGAGTTACACAATTATATTAATTGATCTTACTGAGTTACACAATCATAGAAACAGATCTTACTGAGTTACCCAATCATAGAAACAGACCTCACTGAGTAACAAAACCATAGTAACAGATCTTATTGAGTTACACAATCATAGTAACAGATCTTACTGAGTTACTCAATCATAGAAACAGACCTCACTGAGTTACACACTCATAGAAACAGATCTCACTGAGTTACACAATCATAGAAACAGATCTCACTGAGTTACACAATCATTGAAACAGATCTCACTGAGTAACAAAACCATAGAAACAGATCTCATTGAGTTACTCAATCAAAGAAACAGATCTCACTGAGTAACAAAATCATAGAAACAGATCTCATTGAGTTACTCAATCATAGAAACAGATCTCACTGAGTTACACAATTATATTAATTGATCTTACTGAGTTACACAATCATAGAAACAGATCTTACTGAGTTACCCAATCATAGAAACAGACCTCACTGAGTAACAAAACCATAGTAACAGATCTTATTGAGTTACACAATCATAGTAACAGATCTTACTGAGTTACTCAATCATAGAAACAGACCTCACTGAGTTACACACTCATAGAAACAGATCTCACTGAGTTACACAATCATAGAAACAGATCTCACTGAGTTACACAATCATTGAAACAGATCTCACTGAGTAACAAAACCATAGAAACAGATCTCATTGAGTTACTCAATCAAAGAAACAGATCTCACTGAGTAACAAAATCATAGAAACAGATCTCATTGAGTTACTCAATCATAGAAACAGATCTCACTGAGTTACACAATTATATTAATTGATCTTACTGAGTTACACAATCATAGAAACAGATCTTACTGAGTTACCCAATCATAGAAACAGACCTCACTGAGTAACAAAACCATAGTAACAGATCTTATTGAGTTACACAATCATAGTAACAGATCTTACTGAGTTACTCAATCATAGAAACAGACCTCACTGAGTTACACACTCATAGAAACAGATCTCACTGAGTTACACAATCATAGAAACAGATCTCACTGAGTTACACAATCATTGAAACAGATCTCACTGAGTAACAAAACCATAGAAACAGATCTCATTGAGTTACTCAATCAAAGAAACAGATCTCACTGAGTAACAAAATCATAGAAACAGATCTCATTGAGTTACTCAATCATAGAAACAGATCTCACTGAGTTACACAATTATATTAATTGATCTTACTGAGTTACACAATCATAGAAACAGATCTCACTGAGTTACCCAATCATAGAAACAGATCTCACTGAGTTACCCAATCATAGTAACAGATCTTATTGAGTTACACAATCATAGTAACAGATCTTACTGAGTTACTCAATCATAGAAACAGATCTCACTGAGTTACACAATCATAGTAACAGATCTCACTGAGTTACACAATCATAGAAACAGATCTTACTAAGTTACACAATCATAGAAATAAAAAATTACTAAATCCTAATCCGTCTTATTGATTTAAAACAAGTGCAGGTTCTTTTATTTTAGATTTGGGAACAATAACAATGAGTACACACATTATGACCAATCAAATACCAGTAGTGAGATTGTGGACATTAATTAACTGATTCAGTGATAGGTTACAAGTATTATCATCATCAAGTCACTGACATTACAGGTAAAAAGAATTATGGATATCAAGTCACTTATGTAGTGATAGATAATAGAGAAATAAAGGAATCTCAACACCACCCTAGGATGCTACCACAAAGTTCTGCATTAGGAGCGTTGGATCACCTATTATTTATTATTTAATGTAGTGATAGGTAATAATTAATAATGTCATCAAGTTACTGACATAACAGGTAACAAGAGTTGTGGATATCAGGTTACTGAGGCAGTGATAGGTAACAATTAATATTGTCATCATGTTACTGACATAACAGGTAACAAGAATTGTGGACATTAAGTTACATGACGCACTCAATGCAAAGTAGTCATGACTGTAAAAGTTGTCTCCCTTGTTTAAAGGTCTGGATACTAAATGGAATGAAGTGTATAGTGAGATACATATCACAGCCAGCCTAGTGACCATATCTTTTATTGATCCGAATTAATTCGCAGCTTTCTGAAAAATGGGAAAGGAGTGGGTGGTGATGGTGATGGGGGTCGTAGTAGAACCAATGGGTTCAGCGTTCTGGTCTTTCAATACATTTCAACAATTATCTTTCAGTATAAACTTAAACAATTATCATGAAAATTATGTGAGTTGAATGTTTTTAATTGCCCAAATATTTTACTAGACTTTTGTCAGCTTTGATGAAACAATTTGGGCAGATGAGTGACAATTGTAGAAGCAGGCATTGTACTGTAACAGGTGATGGACAATGTGACAGGGCCAGAATGGGATTTGAACCCGGGACTCTAAAACTCTAGACGGATGCTCAATCAACTGATCTACCGGGTCAACGGTAGTCAACCCGCCCAGTTCCGCATAACATCTCAACTCCATTCCTCTTAATTTGTCATTTAATACATAACATTATAATTTACAACTCTATGCCCTCTCACAGTTTTTACAGTCAACAAATATGTAGGCTAAAATTGGGTCTCAAGTAGAATATCTCATTTTATTATTTACAGATATCCTGTGATTAAATGTTATTTTTAAGAAAAAAAGGAATAAAACTTTCAATACAGAAGTTCAGCAATGGACATAGTTTACATGGTTCTTAAAATATGTTTATAAAACTGCCTCCATCTCTTTATTTTGAGCAAAAATTATGAATCTTATGACCTTAAACTTAAAACTGTTAGCTTGACCTTTACCTTTTGACCTCCAATATCTAATATAACCAAGAACTTAATATTTGGTACAAAATGAAAAAAGATTTTCTTTTAATGCTTTAATTATGTAACCAAGAGAACTGAAATTTTGCTCTTTCATCTCTAAAATTTAACTATAGACCTGGAATGTTGTGTGGGACATCTATGGAGTATTGTTTGGTTCAAAATTATGTAATCTTGACAAATTATGTCCAAACAATTTGGGACAGGTATATACAGATATGGTCCAACATACATGTATGGGTTCTGAAAATATCACAGCTAAAGGCTGACATGAAATAAGTGTCGTATCTCACATTGATTGACCAGGTATGTTAATCCAAACACGTACAGTGGTCGGACACGTAACCCTAAAACAGATCAATATCACCCTTCAACATTCCACAGATGACGATCCTAATCATTGATCCTGACAGACCCTCCTCCAATGTTATTGACCTGTTTGGTGAAAGACAGTATTTCATAGACATGAATAAATCTTCTATAAGCTAACATTTAGTCTTTGTGTATCATGCTATTTATACGGATAAGTTGATTATCTTGTAGGTAGTATGCATTAATTTACCTTTGTATTTAATGTATATGTTAAGGTATTGGTAAAACCTTTTTCACCTTTGCTGAAGTAGACTTGTCCTGTATCCATGCAAGAAATCGCATGGCTCTGGTATAGCTCATTAAACATGTACATCAAAATTGGATTTTTAAACAAGATTTTCAAAACACTGTACACTTTTCTCATACTCTTTTGTCTGTATTTAATTTAGCATATTAAAATAAGGATGATAATTACACTTAAAAATACCAAAATGAACAGGAACCCAAAATCAATGTTAAGCCCTCTGGTGCTTTAAATGCATAGTACTCCAAGTATTGATATTATTTTTCTGTACAAGTTTCCATCATGAATTGTCAAGTGAACACAAGCTTGTCTGCGATTGTGGTCAGTGATACGATTAAATATTGGTACAGTCGTTCCAGAATATCAATACCACACAATAAGTTTGACAATCAGGTTTTGTCTGTAGAGAAAGTCCAGTGTCAATATTGGGAGGGTCAATAAGCTTCAGTATTATTTACCCTTCAGCAGAGTAAATTACAGGCTCTCTCTACCAGTATTTCAGTCTGAGGTCTTGTTTGAACTTAATAATGGTTTGATGTTGAAAATGAACAGAATTTAATGAAAAGTTCAACAATGATCCAGTATGCTTTTGTTTGTACATTTATTGGAACCAAACCACAGCATTCTTTTCACATTACAATCCAGACAACCAGATGATGTACGATACCTACTACATCTGAAAGTGTGGGCATAGTGCAGACATTATTAATCACGCCATCCTCTATACTCAAGGAGTTACACTCACTTTTGCTCTCTGCACCCCTGGAATATGTCATAGCAAAATTGAAGGCACACGGCTACCAATTTGATTGGTGTCCGGTAAAAAAAAAACCTGACCAATCCCTATGTTGATACCTCTCCTTTGAAAATTGCAGAGGAGCGACACCCAACTCCAATTGTTCAATTTTACTGTTATGCGAATGCGAGATTCTTTTGATGTACCTGATACATCAAAGGATCAAACTAGCCTTCTGTCTCATCCACAAGGTAGCGCACACTAATCCAAACTAGCCTTCCGTCTCATTCACAAGGAAGCGCACACTAATCCAAACTAGCCTTCCGTCTCATTCACAAGGAAGCGCACACTAATCCAAACTAGCCTTCTGTCTCATCCACAAGGTAGTGCACACTAATCCAAACTAGCCTTCTGTCTCATCCACAAGGTAGCGCACACTAATCCAAACTAGCCTTCTGTCTCAT